>NW_021219168.1:0-611 GCF_002162155.2 Triticum dicoccoides
GAGTGTTGATGACCGACACGTAAACGCACCACGGGGTTTGTCAATCGTTGAAATCACTCCAGGAGCCCAAAACAGTGAGTAATAGTCCAAGAAGCGGGCCAGAATCGGCCAAAACTGTGAGTGTGGATAACCGACACGTAATGCACCTTGGGGTTCAACAATTATGGAAATCGCTTCGGGACCCCAAAACAGTGAGTAATAGTCCATGAAACAGGCAAGAATCAGCGAAAACCGCGAGTGCTGATGACCAGCACGTAAATGCACCACGGGGTTCATCAATCGTTGAAATCACTCCGAGACCCCAAAAGTATGAGTAATAGTCCAAGAAGCGGCCCGATTCGGCCAAAACTGTGAGTCTTGATGACCGACACGGAAACGCACATTGGGGTTCAACAACTATGGAAATCGCTTTGGGACCCCATAACGGTGAGTAATAGTCGATGAAATGGGCCAGAATCGGCCAAAACCGCAAGTGCTGATGACCGACACGTAAACGCACTACGGGGTTCGTTAATCGTTGAAATCACTCCGGGACCCCAAAACAGTGAGTAATAGTCCAAGAAGTGGGCCAGAATCGGCCAAAACTGTGAGTGTTGATGACCAACACGGAA
>NW_021219169.1:0-968 GCF_002162155.2 Triticum dicoccoides
CCACTACTTGACCCATTACCCCAGCTACATGCACTAGCTGACTAACTAATCTATCTCCATTATCCAAATGCCACGACAACTACCTCTGACCAAGCCACTACATACATGCACGCGTTCTTATCCAGCTCTCCTAGCATGCAGGTCATGCTCACCTTACAGAACGGCCACACAGCTCGGTCGTCTCCTTCCATGCATGCAGCTAGCTGCTAACAAACACAACGCATGCAACTAACAACCCCTAACCGATGCAAGATCAAGACTATGGCTAACAATTTCCCCCGTAGTCTTGATACGGCTCATCATCGGTCGTCGCTGCATGGTCGTCGCATCGAGCCGCCGCAGCCTCCGCCATCGCCGTGCAGCGCCTCCATGCTACCACGCCGTTCCACGCCTCTGCCAGACGCTGTGATGTGCCGCCTGCTTATTGTCATCACGGACCAGCGCGCCCACTGTGACATGACGTGTGCCTGCCGTCGTCGGAGTTGCTGCAGCTCCTGTCATTGTCGTCGTCACGGCCATGACCCAGCCTGCGGACTCGACCCGGCGCATCGATGCCGGTCGCACCGCCACGGACCCGACCTGGCGCACTGACGTCGGTCGCACCGTGCTCCGTCACGACCCCGGCGACATACGCCGAGCTCCTTCTCTGCCGGCGACACATGCCCGACGTCCCTCTGCGTCCTGCCTATCCCGCGCGCACCCGACGCGCCCGACCGCACCAATGCGTCACGCATGTCCCACGCGCACCCGATGAGCCCGACCGCACCAGACGCTTACCGCACGTCCCGCGCGCACCCGACGCGTCCAACACACCCAGCGCGCGCCCATAAACACGTCGGGCGCGTTCGACCCGTCGCCATGGCTTATTATCCCAACACACTCCCCCTAGGCCGTGGCTCAGAGGAGGCCGTCGTCCTCAACGCCGGCGTCCGCCCGATGCCACCGCGTGCCTCCCGCACGAGCCGCCG
>NW_021219170.1:0-1125 GCF_002162155.2 Triticum dicoccoides
AAACAAGCAACAAGGATACAATCAACCACGTGCAAGACCAAGCAATATGATGAAATGATGATATGCTATGCGGGATGCGATGCGGGATGCAAAATGCAAGATATGACAGGAAATGCATGAACCTGGCCCCAACTTGGAAAACCAAGTGTGCCACTGGATAGAGGGGATGAAATCGCTTGAAAACGATATAAAGATCATTGGAGTCGGAGTTACGGTTTGGAAATGGCAAGCGTTTTAAGATATGACACTGGTCTGCGATTTACAGCAAGTAGGCATCTAAGTGCAATGCAATGAACATGCTACAGCCACCAAACATGACAACAAAATACATGGCAGGGATGCACACAAGATGCTTAACAAAAGACTAGCACTGAGCCACGGCCAATTCATCCATTATGAGGTTCAAACAAGCATGGCAAAAACGCAAATGCAAAACAGATTCCAGACTTAGTGAAATTAACACTTGTCTGAAATTTTAGATCACAAAGCCCTCTTCGGAGCAGCAAAATAACAAGATACATGACCTGATTAAGACAAGTAAGAACATGGAATGGAGCTACTCAACAAGCTTAACAAAAGTCCCAAAGTGACCTAGGGCCAAAAGGGATCACAAAATATACTAACGGGCACACGAACATAGCAAAAACATAATCAGTTTTCAGACTTAGTGAAAACTGAGACATGCTGAAATATAACTCACGAAGGCATGTAGACGAGCTCGATGCACTCACTGCGGTGCAAGTCATGGCAAGACAAGCATACATCCTTTAAGAAGGCACAAAATACAAGCTAGACATGGTAAGAACAATGGCATAACATGCACGGATCAATTACAACAACGCCGGCAAAATCGCAAACGAGTTGACGATCTGCCCAGATTCACAACGAAGCAAAAGTAGAGCTCGATTGAATCAAGCTAGGGTGCTCCATAATTGCAAACAAAGACATGGATGGATATATCATAACATTATTAACAAAACTCCTTTACTGATCATCCTCAAAAGAGGCACGTATCACTAGGAAACAAGCTGAACATATGGCATCATGTACTAAATAATCCCAGACTTAGTGAAAACAACTAAGTCTCTGAAAACAGATTTACCGGGTGCCTTACTTTGCAAGCTT
>NW_021219171.1:0-959 GCF_002162155.2 Triticum dicoccoides
GGGGCGCGGGACGAAGGGCGGCGACGGATCGGGCCTCGGGGGCCCCTCCTGGGCCTCCCAGGCCGGCGGCGGGGAAGAGGAGCGGCGCCACGTGGCAGCGCCTGAGTGGCGGAGGCGGGCGGCGGCGGACGCGTCCGGCGCTGGGGCGGACGTGTCCGTCGGCGGCAGAGGATGTTTTTTTTTTGAACTAGGGTTTCGGGGGAGAAGACGAATCCGAAAAATGGAGGGGCTATTTATAGGCATAAGTGGAGCTAGGAGAGTCCAAAAGAGGTGCGGTTTTCGCCCACACGATCGTGATCGAACGCTCTAGGGCATGGAGCAGAGTTTGGTGGGTTTTGGGCCAAATTTGGGGGATGTTGGGCTGCAACACACACGAGGCCTTTTCGGTCCCTCGGTTAACCGTTGGAGTATCAAACGAAGTCCAAATGATACGAAACTTGACAGGCGGTCTACCGGTAGTAAACCAAGGCCGCTTGGCAAGTCTCGGTCCAATCCGGAAATGTTTAATCCCCACACAAGAAAGAAAGGTAGAAATGACCACCGGAGGAGAACGGAACGCCGGATTGCAAAACGGACAACGGGGAAAATGCTCGGATGCATGAGACGAACATGTAAGCAAATGAAATGCGCATGATGACATGATATGAGATGCATGACACGCAAGCAATGACAACGCAACAACAGCGAATAACTGCACGACACCTGGCACATCGGTCTCGGGGCGTTACAACACTCCACCACTATGAGAGGATCTCGTCCCGAGATCTAGAATGGCACCGGAGGGAAAACGAAAGGGAAAGAGAAGCGGTAAAACTAAGTTGCTTCTTTGACCAATGAGTGAAACCATGAACCTTGAGAGATTGAGCAATTTAAAAGAAAGAGTACAGCAGAGACGAACGAGATTGCAAACAATCCGTTAGAAAAGAGGAACAAGGAACATTACGAGGACTTGAAGGTTG
>NW_021219172.1:0-1502 GCF_002162155.2 Triticum dicoccoides
CGGGGGGGTGCTAGGCATGACATCATGTTACCGGGTCATCAAAGGATCAACGTCATAACTCTTGGAAAGTTGTCCCAACCATCATATCTGACCGAGATTCAGATCCGATTGGTGTCAGGATACCTGAGACTCAGGATGTCCGAGAAGAAAAGGCGCAACACAAATCATTGAAATGGCATTGCAAGCTTCTCAGGAAATGAACTATGGGAGCGGGTTTCTGAAGCAATAGTTCACCATTAAACCAAGGAGAGGACAAGGAGGTGTCTGGTGAACTCAACGGCAATTCACCGAGATTCCCAAAAGATGGATTTCCACCATTAAGTGAACAAGGAGATAACATTTGTCAGATCAAATGATATAAGGAAGTATACTCGAGGAAAACATACACAATTAAACATTCGTTGAAGGGTGCGCCCGAAGTACGGGTTGGGTTGCACGACCAATGTTAGAATGGTGATTCAATTAGCGAAGGACTTAGAATGAACTATCGCCCATTCACTTCAAAGCAATAGGGTTGCTAGAAGTTTTGAATTCACACGTCATAGCTCCATTGTCGGTATTCCGGTTGAAAACAATACGGGGACCAAGGAATGAACAAAGATGGCAAGAAGTATTAAGATATCAAGAATTATTAAGAGGTGGTGAAATTCTCACCACATTCTTGACAAAAAGTGATGGTAATACTTCCGAGGTAAGGAAGATCAACTGCTGGGTAGCAGTGATCTCAAGGTTTACACAAAACGCGAACAAGTTGTGTTGAACGGAAGGTAATAAAGTGGTCGATGAGAACAGGAATCATCGAGGGGCAAGGATGGTATTACCCATCATGAATTCAATTGAATTCCTGGAAGAGCTCATAAGGTTGATGATGATCACGACACAATTGTCGAGAGATTTCATGCAGATGTAGTCAATCAGCGATGACATCAAGTCAAAGGAATGATGAAGCAAGAGGTTATTGGAACCACCGTTACGACACAAACTCGAACTCAAGCTTGTTGTTTAAGGTGAAAGGGTATGACGAGGAAAAATCGACGTAAGGTTAGTTCATCGTCGAAAATTGGTGCTCCGAGAATAAGGACCAGGTAGCACCGTTAGAATCGTCACGACAATGATATAGCCAAACAGGCTAGGAATGGCGTGATCGGGTACAAACTCGTACTTATAGAAGCTTACTGAAGAGTTGTTGAACCGTAGAGCGGACTCGGTTCAGTTATCGGTGTCTTCGAGTGTTCAATAACTCCGAGCCCATGAAAAATTGTAATCGGTGAGTACGTAGTACTTGATGAAGAACTCATAAGAAATTATGCAGCTCCAAGATGATCTCGAGATACCAGGTGGTAATACTCGACGACAGATCAAACTAGAAGTTGAACTGGGGTATTGCTCTATAGAAGACAAGTGCTTAAACTTGCACAGGACATGATATTTAAAGGAGAACATGGTCAGAACCACGATTGCAAAAAGGCCAGATCTCAGATATAAGACGAACTTATACCAAG
>NW_021219173.1:0-4456 GCF_002162155.2 Triticum dicoccoides
TATTTAGTTAATTATTTTTGAAGATGATTAATAGATAAAATCCTCACGTCCAGCAATTTATTTTAGAATTTTTGGGGTTCGAGATCTTTTGCTTGCTACAGATTACTACAGACTGTTCTATTTTTGACAGATTCTGTTTTTCGTGTGTTGTTTGCTTATTTTGATGAATCTATGGATAGTAAAATAGTTTATAAACCATAGAGAAGTTGTAATAGAGTAGGTATAACACCAATATAAATAAAGAATGAGTTCATTACAGTACCTTGAAGTGGTCTTTTGTTTTCTTTCGCTAACGGAGCTCACGAGATTTTCTACTTTAAGTTTTGTGTTGTGAAGTTTTCAAGTTTTGGGTAAAGATTTGATGGATTATGGAACAAGGAGTGGCAAGAGCCTAAGATTGGGGATGCCCATGGCACCCCCAAGATAATCTAATGACACCTAGAAGCCAAAGCTTGGGGATGCCCCGGAAGGCATCCCCTCTCTCGTCTACTTCTATCGGTAACTTTACTTGGAGCTATATTTTTATTCGCCACATGATATGTGTTTTGCTTGGAGTGTCTTGTATTATTTGAGTCTTTGCTTGTTAGTTTACCACAATCATCCTTGCTGCACACACCTTTTGATAGAGCCATACATGATTTGGAATTTGTTAGAATACCCTATGTGCTTCGCTTATATCTTTTGAGTTATATAGTTTTGCTGTAGTACTTCACTTATATCTTTTAGAGCATGGTGGTGGATTTGTTTTATAGAAACTATTGATCTCTCATGCTTCACTTAGATTATTTTGAGAGTCTTAATAGCATGGTAATTTGCTTAAAATCCTAATATATGCTAGGTATTCAAAGTTAGTAAAATTTTCTTAAGAGTGTTTTGAATACTAAGAGAAGTTTGATGCTTGATGATTGTTTTGAGATATGGAGGTAATAATATCAAAGTCGTGCTAGTTGAGTAGTTGTGAAATTGAGAAGTACTTGTGTTGAAGTTTGCAAGTCCCGTAGCATGCAAGTATGGTAAACGTTATGCAACAAATTTGAAACATGAGGTGTTATTTGATTGTCTTCCTTATGAGTGGCGGTCGGGGACGAGCGATGGTCTTTTCCTACCAATCTATCCCCCTAGGAGCATGCGCGTGGTACCGAGGTTTTTGATGACTTGTAGATTTTTGCAATAAGTATGTGAGTTCTTTATGACTAATGTTGAGTCCATGGATTATACGCACTCTCACCCTTCCATCCTTGCTAGCCTCTTCGGTACCGTGCATTGCCCTTTCTCACATTGAGAGTTGGCGCAAACTTCGCCGGTGCATCCAAACCCCATGATATGATACACTCTTTCACACATAAACCTCCTTATATCTTCCTCAAAACAGCCACCATACCTACCTATTATGGCATTTCCATAGCCATTCCGAGATATATTGCCATGCAACTTTCCATCATTCCGTTCATCATGACACATTCATCATTGTCATATTGCTTAGCATCATCATGTAGTTGACATAGTATTTGTGGCAAAGCCACCATTCATAATTCTTTCATACATGTTACTCTTGGTCCAATGCATATCCCGGTACACCGCCGGAGGCATTCATATAGAGTCATCTTTTGTTCTAGTATCGAGTTGTAATCATTGAGTTGTAAATAAATAGAAGTGTGATGATCATCATTTTCTAGAGCATTGTCCCAAGTGAGGAATAAATAATAAAAAGGAGAAAGGCCATAAAAAAGGAAGGCCCCAAAAAAATAGAAAGGCCATAAAAAAAGAGAAATGCCATAAAAAACAAAAAAATAGAGAAAAAGAGAGAAGGGACAATGTTACTATCCTTTGCCACACTTGTGCTTCAAAGTAGCACCATAATCTTCATGTTAAAGAGTCTCTTGTTTTGTCACTTTCATATACTAGTGGGAATTTTCATTATAGAACTTGGCCTGTATATTCCAACAGTGGGCCTCCTCAAGTGCCCTAGGTCTTCGTGAGCAAGCAAGTTGGATGCACACCCACTTAGTTTCTTGTGTTGAGCTTTCTTACATTTATAGCTCTAGTGCATCTGTTGCATGGCAATCCCTATACCTTGCATTAACATCAATCAGTGGGCATCTCCATAGCCCATTGATTAGCTCTGTTGATGTGAGACTTTCTCCTCTTTTGTCTTCTCCACATAACCCCCCTCATTATATTCTATTCCACCCATAGTGCTATGTCCATGGCTCGCGCTCATATATTGCGTGAAAGTTTATAGGTTTGAGATTACTAAAGTATGAAACAATTGCTCGGCTTGTCATCGGGGTTGTGCATGATGAGAGCATTCTTGTGTGATGAAAATGAAACATGACTAAACCATATGATTTTGTAGGGGTGAACTTTCTTTGGCCATGTTATTTTGAGAAGACATAATTCCTTAGTTAGTATGCTTGAAGTATTATTATTTTTATGTCAATATGAACTTTTGTCTTGAATCTTTCGGATCTGAATATTCATACCACAATTAAGAAGAATTACATTAAAATCATGCTAAGTAGCACTCCGCATCAAAAATTCTGTTTTTATCATTTACCTACTCGAGGACGAGCAGGAATTAAGCTTGGGGATGCTTGATACGTCTCCAACGTATCTATAATTTTTGATTGCTCCATGCTATATTATCCACTGTTTTGGACATTATTGGGCTTTATTATCCACTTTTATATTATTTTTGGGACTAACCTATTAACCGGAGGCCCAGCCCAGAATTGCTGTTTTTTCCTGTTTTAGGGTTTCGAAGAAAAGGAATATCAAACGGAGTCCAAACGGAATGAAACCTTCGGGAACGTGATTTTCTCAACGAATAATACCCGGGAGACTTGGACCCTACGTCAAGGCACAAGAGAGGAGGCCACGAGGTAGGGGGCGCGCCCACCCCCACCAGGCACGCCCTCCACCCTCGTGGGCCCCTGTTGCTCTACCGACATACTCCTTCCTCCTATATATATCCACGTACCCCCAAACGATCAGAACAGGAGCCAAAACCCTAATTCCACCATCGTAACTTTCTGTATCCACGAGATCCCATCTTGGGGCCTGCTCCGGAGCTCCGCCGGAGGGGGCATCGATCATGGAGGGCTTCTACATCAACACCATAGCCTCTCCGATGAAGTGTGACTGGTTTACCTCAGACCTACGGGTCCATAGTTAGTAGCTAGATGGCTTCTTCTCTCTTTTTGGATCTCAATACAATTTTCTCCCCCTCTCTTGTGGAGATCTATTCGATGCAATCTTCTTTTGGCGGTGTGTTTGTTGAGACCGATGAATTGTGGGTTTATGATCAAGTCTATCTATGAATAATATTTGAATCTTCTCTGAATTATTTTATGTATGATTGGTTATCTTTGCAAGTCTCTTCGAATTATAAGTTTGGTTTGGCCTACTAGATTGATCTTTCTTGCAATGGGAGAAGTGCTTAGCTTTGGGTTCAATCTTGCGGTGTCCTTTCCCGGTGACAGTAAGGGCAGCAAGGCATGTATTGTATTGTTGCCATCGAGGATAACAAGATGGGGTTTTCATCATATTGCATGAGTTTATCCCTCTACATCATGTCATCTTGCTTAAGGCGTTACTCTATTTCATTAACTTAATACTCTAAATGCATGCTGGATAGCGGTCAGTGAGTGGAGTAATAGTAGTAGATGCAGGCAGGAGTCGGTCTACTTGTCTCGGACGTGATGCCTATATACATGATCATACCTAGATATTCTCATAATTATGCTCAATTCTGTCAATTGCTCAACAGTAATTTGTTCACCCACCATAGAATACTTATGCTCTTGAGAGAAGCCACTAGTGAAACCCATGGCCCCCGGGTCTATCTTTATCATATTGATCTCCTACTACTTAGTTATTTCCTTTGCTATTTACATTGCCTTTATTTTACTTTGCATCTTTTATCACAAAAATACCAAAAATATTATCTTATCATATCTATCAGATCTCACTCTCGTAAGTGGCCCTATAGGGATTGACAAACCCTATTTGCGTTAGTTGCGAGGATTTATTTGTTGTGTGCAGGTGCGAGGGACTCGCGCGTAGCCTCCTACTGGATTGATACCTTGGTTCTCAAAAACTGAGGGAAATACTTATGCTACTTTGCTGCATCATCCCTTCCTCTTCGGGGAAAACCAACGCAGTGCTCAAGAGGTAGCAAGAAAGTTTTCTGGCGCCGTTGCCGGGGAGGTCTACGCAAAAGTCAACATACCAAGTACCCATCACATACCCTTATCTTCCGCATTACATTATTTGCCATTTGCCTCTCGTTTTCCTCTCCCCCACTTCACCCTTGCCATTTTATTTGCCCTCTCTCTTTCTATCCTCCCTCTCTATTTGCCTCTTTTTGTTCACTTGCTTTTTGTTTTCTTGTGTGTTAGATTGCTTGCTTGTCACGATGGCTCAAGATAATACTAAATTGTGTGACTTCACAAAT
>NW_021219174.1:0-1694 GCF_002162155.2 Triticum dicoccoides
GGTGCTTCCCGCCGCTTGGCCTGGCCAAAACAGGCCTTTAGTACCGGTTGGTGGCTCCAACCGGTACTAAAGGTGTTTTCTATATAAGAAAACACTTCGAAAAATTTCGTCAGTTTCCTCTGCTTCATCGCCGCCGCCTAGTCCCGCACCGTCGCCACCCCCGTCGCGCTGTCCCCGTCGCACCATCTCCACCCCCGCCGCGCCGTCCCCGTCGCGCCGCCCCTGTCCTCGTCGCGCTGCTCCCGTCACGCCGTCCGCGTCGCCGGCCCGTCCCCGTCCCCGCACCGGCCCGCGTCCACGTCCCCGCACCTGCCCGCGTCGCCGTTGCCATCGCCGTCGCCTCGACCTCTCGCCCGCGCTGTGAGCCCCTGTCCCCCCTCTCCTCCCTCCAATCGAAGCTGCCACGCCGTCGACGCCGTTGCCTTGGCTCGCCATCGCCGTCGCCTCTGCACACACGCATGCATACACAAACACACACATACACACAAACACACACACACACACACAATGTTTTTAGTTTTTAGTTTTTCTGTTTTTAGTTTTTAGTTTTTAGTTTTTTTCTTCTGTTTTTTCTGTATTAATGTTACAAAAATCTTAGTTATATATAGAAATATTAGAAATGTTAGTTTTTTCTATATTAATGTTATAGAAATGTTAGTTATATAGAAATGCTAGTTTTTTCTGTTTTTTAGTTATAGAAATATTAGAAATGTTATAGAAATGTTAGTTATATAGCATTGTTAGATATGTTATAGGAATGTTAGTTATATAGAAATGTTAGAAATTTTAGTTATCAAAATCCAATCATTAAAAAAATGTTACTTTTTGCGGACATATAGATAGTATTTGTTCTCGACGATGCCCGGCCCGCATCCTCGCCGTCGACCCGTCTGCGACGACGTCCGGCTGACCCATGTCCGGGACTGGGCTCCGCCGGGCTGGCACTAGGAGGTGCTGCCTGGAGGGGCGCGCCGCTTGATGAGGAACCCGGCCCCGGGTCCCGTCGTCGACCCTGATCTCGTTTGGTGGCGTTCGCGTGGGCCAGTTTCGGTGCGGACGGAGCCGGCCCCGCCGGAGGAGGTACGTCGCCGTGTCAGGGAGGAGGACGAGCACATCCATCGCTACATGGTTGCGTTAGAGGGCGGCAGGTTCTCCAATACCTGGCAGTTTCTTCAGGGATCTCACTTCAGCTATGATCCTGTGAGGGTTCCTTCTCTTTGGGTGTCCACCGCCTGCGCCACAGGAACCGCGAGTGTCCTAGATTCTTCTGTAGTATTCAATCTTTATTAGCTACCTAGCCAGTGATGTACTCCATATATAATATTCAAGACGATGTATTCGAGATTATATATTATTCGAGATGATGTATTCGAGATTATATCTATTATTCGAGACGATGTATTCGAGATTATATCTATTATTCGAGACGATGTATTCGAGATTATATCTATTATTCGAGACAATGTATTCGAGATTATATCTATTATTCGAGACAATGTAATTTGAATACTAAATTGTTTTATATTTCTTTTGGCATAGTTAAATAAAAGCTATGGCGGACAATACCGACAGAGAGAGAGAGAACAGACCATGTTCGATATCATACGCGGGCTAGATGATGATCAGAATGAAGAAGATTTTGACGGCTCCGAATTTCTAAACAACACCGGAGAGGGTGATATGATATTCGATCG
>NW_021219175.1:0-928 GCF_002162155.2 Triticum dicoccoides
GGTGCTTCCCGCCGCTTGGCCTGGCCAAAACAGGCCTTTAGTACCGGTTGGTGGCTCCAACCGGTACTAAAGGTGTTTTCTATATAAGAAAACACTTCGAAAAATTTCGTCAGTTTCCTCTGCTTCATCGCCGCCGCCTAGTCCCGCACCGTCGCCACCCCCGTCGCGCTGTCCCCGTCGCACCATCTCCACCCCCGCCGCGCCGTCCCCGTCGCGCCGCCCCTGTCCTCGTCGCGCTGCTCCCGTCACGCCGTCCGCGTCGCCGGCCCGTCCCCGTCCCCGCACCGGCCCGCGTCCACGTCCCCGCACCTGCCCGCGTCGCCGTTGCCATCGCCGTCGCCTCGACCTCTCGCCCGCGCTGTGAGCCCCTGTCCCCCCGCTCCTCCCTCCAATCGAAGCTGCCACGCCGTCGACGCCGTTGCCTTGGCTCGCCATCGCCGTCGCCTCTGCACACACGCATGCATACACAAACACACACATACACACAAACACACACACACACAATGTTTTTAGTTTTTAGTTTTTCTGTTTTTAGTTTTTAGTTTTTAGTTTTTTTCTTCTGTTTTTTCTGTATTAATGTTACAAAAATCTTAGTTATATATAGAAATATTAGAAATGTTAGTTTTTTCTATATTAATGTTATAGAAATGTTAGTTATATAGAAATGCTAGTTTTTTCTGTTTTTTAGTTATAGAAATATTAGAAATGTTATAGAAATGTTAGTTATATAGCATTGTTAGATATGTTATAGGAATGTTAGTTATATAGAAATGTTAGAAATTTTAGTTATCAAAATCCAATCATTAAAAAAATGTTACTTTTTGCGGACATATAGATAGTATTTGTTCTCGACGATGCCCGGCCCGCATCCTCGCCGTCGACCCGTCTGCGACGACGTCCGGCTGACCCATGTCCGGGACTGGGCTCC
>NW_021219176.1:0-979 GCF_002162155.2 Triticum dicoccoides
GTTTCCCCACACATACGGACTCTAAAAATAGCCTATACTTATGTATTTCGAAATTACATGGGCCTGGCCCAATAATAAGGTGACGCAGCACCTAAAATAGCCTCGGGACGAAATTTATGAAGTGGCGTCTTGTATATTTCGTCCAAGGCTTCATGCACCCATTATGGTGGCTTCAAAGTCCTGAAATCATCACTTGTAACTCCGTTCTTGTTTCCCTTGCGCATGCCATCATCTCCATGCTTGTTCTTGCTCCAATGTTCATCCTTCTCCAAGCTAGGCCCTTCATTTGTAAGCAAAACAAATGTATCCAATTTAGGCAGCATCATATTCTCATGAACATTAGAATCATTACCAAGAAACGAAAGTACCTGGTAATTTAGTTGGCGTGCACGAGCTCTAGTAATTGGTCCAGTATATATAGCAGCAGGGGCTGTGGGTGTAACAATTGTATTGATGTCCTCATCACAAGTGGTATCAGATTTCCAGGTTGCTCGGTGAGATTTTACAGTTTTTTTTAGTCGTTTAGATCGAGTCTGCTCTTCATACCTATAGTCCACGAAAAAGCCACAAAAAAAATTTAGGGTTAGTTCATCATATCCGAACCAATCTGAGCCTTGCATAATCTTTTTAGGGTTTTGCTTTGTTGAATTTGCGGTTGCATCGTCGTGTCTAGTTGCTGGTCTTAGAGTCTAGTCTTTTAGAGTTTCGAGTTCTGGTCATAAGTTGTCACGCCGCCGCCGCACCATCATCATCGCCCCTGCCATCTACCACCACCGCACCGAATCCATATCCATATACCACCACCAATCCGTGTCCATATACCACCACCGATCCATATCCATATACTACCACCGCTACCACCACCGCTGCCATATACCACCACCATATATCCACCACCAATCCGAGTTCTTTGCTTATTAGGTTTGTTTTCGGGATCCATCTAGATTCCGATTCGTGTTTCCTTGCCGGAGTAGGTTTC
>NW_021219177.1:0-579 GCF_002162155.2 Triticum dicoccoides
GGCATTAGTCCCGGGTCGTGGCACGAACCGGGACCAATGCCCCCTTTAGTCCCTGTTGGTGCCACCAACCGGGACCAAAGGTCTGTGCTGCCCCGAACCTAATATTTAGTCCCACCTCGCTAGTTGAGAGAGAGGCGCACCTGTTTATAAGGTGCGGTGCGCCTTCCCTCTCGAGCTCCTCTCTTAAGCAGGCTTTCGGGCCTAACCCTGCAATCTGTGCCTGTGGGCCTACTGGGCCTCCTGCGGGCCTGAATCCTGGCCCATGGTAGGGTTTCTAGTCATATTCAGGCAGTGGGGGCCCAGTAGGTGGCACTTTTTTCCAGTTTTTTGTTTGGTTTTCTGCATTATTTATTTTCTTTTTTTTTCTTTATTTTTTAATTCTTTTTGCTTTTAGTTTTAGAAAAAATATAAACTTTCTGTTAGTGCCATTAGTTTTCAAATTTGAAAACACTTTTTTTGTTTTCTTTGTTGCTTTATTCATTTTATTTTGTTTCTACTTACAACAAAATACTTACTGTTGCTATTTTTATTTTTTTTCCAGTTTTTTTGTTTTGTTTTCTGCATTAATTATTTTCTTTT
>NW_021219178.1:0-3065 GCF_002162155.2 Triticum dicoccoides
CCCGGCTGCGCCATGACGCGGCTGACCTTGAACCGCGTGATGTCGTCCACCTCCACGACATCGTGGTCGTCGTCCAGCCTGCCGTCCATGAGCCCCGTCACCCCAGATGCCACCATGAGTGGCAGCACTTTCACCGCTAGGTACTGGCAGTTGTCGTCCAGGCCTGGCACTCCGGCAGCCGGTGAGACAATGACGGCCTTGAGCAGCAGCATGCTAAAGACGTACATGTCAGACGTCTTGGACACGATGTCCGTGCGGAGAAAAGAGTGATCTGCGTACCCGGCAACCCCATCACCGGCGTGATGGCGACTGAGAAGGTCCCTCATAGGCCGACCCTAGAGCCGCACGCTGCCATCGCTGTCGAGGAGCACGTTGGAGGCCGACATGTTGCCGTGCACCTTGGAGATGTCGCCGTGGGGGTGCTCCAGTGCAACGACCACATTGTGGAGGACTCGCATGCGGGCGATAGGTTAGTGACGGCGTGGTGGAGTGGTGCCGGTTGGCCAGAGTGCCACCAGACATATACTCCAGCACCAGCGCACCATGGTGCACAACACCAGTGCACCACGACGCACAACACCAGCTCACCACGGCGCATACTGTTGTCCTATATACTACCCTATCATCCTCGCCCCGCCCCCTGCACCACGTGATTAGACCTAGTGACCACGTGGGTGCCATCTGCATTTTTCTTGCATTGCTCAGCCGTTCCACTCGTCGGTCACACATGTATGTCATCCAAATGTGTGTGGCCCTAAAAGCACGTCATCAATGTCACGCGCAGGTAGACGACGACAAAGCATAGAACATGGAGCTGCTGAGAGTTAGGCTACAAGGGAAACGAGCCACATGAGGCATGGGGGGCACGTCATTGGTACGCGATTGTCTGTAATTTGAACATAAGGACATACTTTTAGTCATTAGATTATATTTTATTTAGCAACGGTATTGCATCTATGTGTTGTGTTCGTTTGCAGGCTACGCCCATACCTAGCTTGCCAGGAGGGGATGCCATCTGCAAAGTATATGAAATTTTTAGAATTGATAGCGATTGCACATGTGATGAAATGACCAAACTTCCAATCCTGCCATGTTCCATCGAGTTTCTGTGTATTTTCCTCGCACTCTGCCCTCAGTGCACCTTCCATCCTCGGCAATGTGCCGCGACCCAGTTCTTTGATCCGACCAATCCTGATTTGATGAGTGAAGCATGGGCATTGTGCAAAAATCAGGTAGGAATATGAGAGGGTTTATGTACCAGAGTGAATCTTGGAGGGCACCCATTACGCCCATTTCGATCATATTAGTGTTTTAAAGTTTTCATTGTGAAATATTCCCTTATGCTGGTGCAATGAAAGGTGTGACATGCGGTGGCGAGTTCATTGTCGTCAGGTAAACACCGCTATCATAGTTGGTGAGGATGAGAGAAGGAGGTAGGCACTAAAGGTGGGGTTAAAATATATGACATGGACATACTGAAAGTTTTGAGTTATTCTTTTTAGGTAAGAGACAAGATAATTTTTTCCCGTTGAACACACGGGCATGTTGCTAGTACTTTTCTATGTACTTACGCAGGAGCAAAGACAGAGTCCTTTCATCATTGACACTCCGACTTACTCATTCTAAATTAACTTATCTTTCCATGTCAACCTAAACTCCTCCGATGGCTTTTCCTGTCAATCGCTTTTCGGTGCGGTTGGAACGTATTTTTATACATGGCGTGTTCAGTTGTCTATATGTAACTATATTTGCATGTAACATTTACATCTTTAATCTCAACCCTTAATCTCTAAAATAAGTGGTCAAGATAATTTAATCTATATGGACGAACGTAATGGTTTGTTTGATTCTTATTTTAATTTTATAATAGATAGATATTTTTTAGAGAAGTTCTTCATTTCGTGCCAACTTTCAGAAATAGGCTAATATTGTCAAAATCATCTGCGACGAGGTACTCTAAAATGACTTGCAATCAAAGAACATAGATTGCATGAGAAGGAAATCAAAGAAGATGGTGCGCACACATGCACATCCGTACACGGAAACTAAGTCACCCTAATGACACACGTACAAGTGTGTGGGTTTTTATTGCTTATTATTCCCTCCGTTCCAAAATATTTTACTCTCAAATGGATGTATCTACACACAAAAAACATGTCTAGATACACTCACTCGTCTAGAAAGCACATATGATCGGCAGGACATGAGCATATATATCAGTAGGGAAGAATCCCTGTGGTCCTACCGTACTCGACGACATCGTCAAAGATTTCACCCAGGTCATCGTACTTGTACTTGAACCCTTCACTGATGAGCTTCTCGGAAGAAACACTCACTCTTGGCTTCTCAGGGTACGCATCAAAACTGCAAAAAAAAAAAACACATGGATATATCGTTAAAGCCCGCGATAAGAAACAATATATCCGTGTGTGTGTGTCTCGTGGAAGGCAACTCATCATCATAGTCTGATATACCGTTCAGGTTTCACGATGTATTGTGGGTACTTCTCCACCAGGAGACGGGCGAGCTGGGGGATGGTGGTGTTGTGGCTGCAGCAGATGTACCTCCCCGATGATGGCTCGTTCTCGGCGAGGAACACCTCGGCGCGGCAGAGGTCGTCCACGTGGATTATCGCCACAGAGTCCGTGACCGACTGCAGGCCTTTCAGGATATCCAGCTGTGCCTCGTCACCTGCAAAAGATATATATATATATATATAGACACCAGACAGTTTTTCTAGTTGGTCGTTAACAGAGATATAATAAAATGATACTAGTAGAAGAGAAATGCTCACCAGACAACAAGGAGAGGATAGCGGGGACGCTGGTTTTGGCCTGCGAGACCGGCGCTGCGCCCAGGGTGAACGCGGGCAGCACGGTCACTAGGCTGATGCCGCTCTCCTCCGCGAACTTGCTCGCCGCCTCTTCCAGAAGCACCTTCGACACCGCGTAGTCCTGCAGCAGCGCGACCACCGTCATGGTCAGGGCATGGTGTCGTGTTCCACCACGTGGTTGTGTCAGACCAACCGCACATGTGTGTGTGTGTGTGTGTGTGTGTGTGTGTGT
>NW_021219179.1:0-3064 GCF_002162155.2 Triticum dicoccoides
CCCGGCTGCGCCATGACGCGGCTGACCTTGAACCGCGTGATGTCGTCCACCTCCACGACATCGTGGTCGTCGTCCAGCCTGCCGTCCATGAGCCCCGTCACCCCAGATGCCACCATGAGTGGCAGCACTTTCACCGCTAGGTACTGGCAGTTGTCGTCCAGGCCTGGCACTCCGGCAGCCGGTGAGACAATGACGGCCTTGAGCAGCAGCATGCTAAAGACGTACATGTCAGACGTCTTGGACACGATGTCCGTGCGGAGAAAAGAGTGATCTGCGTACCCGGCAACCCCATCACCGGCGTGATGGCGACTGAGAAGGTCCCTCATAGGCCGACCCTAGAGCCGCACGCTGCCATCGCTGTCGAGGAGCACGTTGGAGGCCGACATGTTGCCGTGCACCTTGGAGATGTCGCCGTGGGGGTGCTCCAGTGCAACGACCACATTGTGGAGGACTCGCATGCGGGCGATAGGTTAGTGACGGCGTGGTGGAGTGGTGCCGGTTGGCCAGAGTGCCACCAGACATATACTCCAGCACCAGCGCACCATGGTGCACAACACCAGTGCACCACGACGCACAACACCAGCTCACCACGGCGCATACTGTTGTCCTATATACTACCCTATCATCCTCGCCCCGCCCCCTGCACCACGTGATTAGACCTAGTGACCACGTGGGTGCCATCTGCATTTTTCTTGCATTGCTCAGCCGTTCCACTCGTCGGTCACACATGTATGTCATCCAAATGTGTGTGGCCCTAAAAGCACGTCATCAATGTCACGCGCAGGTAGACGACGACAAAGCATAGAACATGGAGCTGCTGAGAGTTAGGCTACAAGGGAAACGAGCCACATGAGGCATGGGGGGCACGTCATTGGTACGCGATTGTCTGTAATTTGAACATAAGGACATACTTTTAGTCATTAGATTATATTTTATTTAGCAACGGTATTGCATCTATGTGTTGTGTTCGTTTGCAGGCTACGCCCATACCTAGCTTGCCAGGAGGGGATGCCATCTGCAAAGTATATGAAATTTTTAGAATTGATAGCGATTGCACATGTGATGAAATGACCAAACTTCCAATCCTGCCATGTTCCATCGAGTTTCTGTGTATTTTCCTCGCACTCTGCCCTCAGTGCACCTTCCATCCTCGGCAATGTGCCGCGACCCAGTTCTTTGATCCGACCAATCCTGATTTGATGAGTGAAGCATGGGCATTGTGCAAAAATCAGGTAGGAATATGAGAGGGTTTATGTACCAGAGTGAATCTTGGAGGGCACCCATTACGCCCATTTCGATCATATTAGTGTTTTAAAGTTTTCATTGTGAAATATTCCCTTATGCTGGTGCAATGAAAGGTGTGACATGCGGTGGCGAGTTCATTGTCGTCAGGTAAACACCGCTATCATAGTTGGTGAGGATGAGAGAAGGAGGTAGGCACTAAAGGTGGGGTTAAAATATATGACATGGACATACTGAAAGTTTTGAGTTATTCTTTTTAGGTAAGAGACAAGATAATTTTTTCCCGTTGAACACACGGGCATGTTGCTAGTACTTTTCTATGTACTTACGCAGGAGCAAAGACAGAGTCCTTTCATCATTGACACTCCGACTTACTCATTCTAAATTAACTTATCTTTCCATGTCAACCTAAACTCCTCCGATGGCTTTTCCTGTCAATCGCTTTTCGGTGCGGTTGGAACGTATTTTTATACATGGCGTGTTCAGTTGTCTATATGTAACTATATTTGCATGTAACATTTACATCTTTAATCTCAACCCTTAATCTCTAAAATAAGTGGTCAAGATAATTTAATCTATATGGACGAACGTAATGGTTTGTTTGATTCTTATTTTAATTTTATAATAGATAGATATTTTTTAGAGAAGTTCTTCATTTCGTGCCAACTTTCAGAAATAGGCTAATATTGTCAAAATCATCTGCGACGAGGTACTCTAAAATGACTTGCAATCAAAGAACATAGATTGCATGAGAAGGAAATCAAAGAAGATGGTGCGCACACATGCACATCCGTACACGGAAACTAAGTCACCCTAATGACACACGTACAAGTGTGTGGGTTTTTATTGCTTATTATTCCCTCCGTTCCAAAATATTTTACTCTCAAATGGATGTATCTACACACAAAAAACATGTCTAGATACACTCACTCGTCTAGAAAGCACATATGATCGGCAGGACATGAGCATATATATCAGTAGGGAAGAATCCCTGTGGTCCTACCGTACTCGACGACATCGTCAAAGATTTCACTCAGGTCATCGTACTTGTACTTGAACCCTTCACTGATGAGCTTCTCGGAAGAAACACTCACTCTTGGCTTCTCAGGGTACGCATCAAAACTGCAAAAAAAAAAACACATGGATATATCGTTAAAGCCCGCGATAAGAAACAATATATCCGTGTGTGTGTGTCTCGTGGAAGGCAACTCATCATCATAGTCTGATATACCGTTCAGGTTTCACGATGTATTGTGGGTACTTCTCCACCAGGAGACGGGCGAGCTGGGGGATGGTGGTGTTGTGGCTGCAGCAGATGTACCTCCCCGATGATGGCTCGTTCTCGGCGAGGAACACCTCGGCGCGGCAGAGGTCGTCCACGTGGATTATCGCCACAGAGTCCGTGACCGACTGCAGGCCTTTCAGGATATCCAGCTGTGCCTCGTCACCTGCAAAAGATATATATATATATATATAGACACCAGACAGTTTTTCTAGTTGGTCGTTAACAGAGATATAATAAAATGATACTAGTAGAAGAGAAATGCTCACCAGACAACAAGGAGAGGATAGCGGGGACGCTGGTTTTGGCCTGCGAGACCGGCGCTGCGCCCAGGGTGAACGCGGGCAGCACGGTCACTAGGCTGATGCCGCTCTCCTCCGCGAACTTGCTCGCCGCCTCTTCCAGAAGCACCTTCGACACCGCGTAGTCCTGCAGCAGCGCGACCACCGTCATGGTCAGGGCATGGTGTCGTGTTCCACCACGTGGTTGTGTCAGACCAACCGCACATGTGTGTGTGTGTGTGTGTGTGTGTGTGTGTGT
>NW_021219180.1:0-1088 GCF_002162155.2 Triticum dicoccoides
CGGAGCATCGTACCGGGCCCTCATACATGCGGGGTGGTGTTGTGGCATGTCCGAAGAGGCGGCACGCGTCTCCGGGTTGTGGCCCCCCTCACGGACGGCAATGAAACGGTAGTAGACGTTCTGCGGTAGCGATGCAGCGTGAATATTATTAAATACTTGGAGCGCGATAAAATCATGAGTTTTTTACACAACGTGGGCACATGTGCAATAGGACTGATGGTAATTTTTCATAATTTTTTGTGATGGAGAAGTATCTGAACACTTCCCTCTACGCGGATTGCTCTTCGCACGTCTACGACTGTGGTCGGCGGCCTCCGGGGGCTAGCATACCGTCAAATCTTGCGTAGGCGGCCTCTCACAAGTCTGGAAGTGTTGAGGCGGTTGCAAACGCCCAGCATGCGTCTCCGGGGTGTGCCCCCCCCCCCCTCACGGAAGCCGCCGCCGCCGGCACCTGGAGGGGGAAACGGACGCGTCGGGTCTACACGGAGTGGATGTAGCTATGGGCCTGGCCCGGATGTTGCTCCAAAGTGTTCCTCTGGGCCGACCTAACACAACCGGGTGGAGAGGTCCACTGGTCAAAGCCCGTCCGTGCAAAGTCAAAGGGCTAGATCACGTGGTCAAACGCTACAGGGTTAGGCAGGACGGGGGCCCTGGGGGGTAGCAATGCCACCGGAGCATCGTACCGGGTCCTCATACATGCAGGGTGGTGTTGTGGCATGTCCGAAGAGGCGGCACGCGTCTCCGGGTTGTGGCCCCCCTCACGGACGGCAATGAAACGGTAGTAGACGTTCTGCGGTAACGATGCAGCGTGAATATTATTAAATACTTGGAGCGCGATAAAATCATGAGTTTTTTACACAATGTGGGCACATGTGCTATAGGACTGATGGTAATTTTTCATAATTTTTTGTGATGGAGAAGTATCTGAACACTTCCCTCTACGCGGATTGCTCTTCGCACGTCTACGACTGTGGCCGGCGGCCTCCGGGGGCTAGCATACCGTCAAATCTTGCGTAGGCGGCCTCTCACAAATCTGGAAGTGTTGAGGCGGTTGCAAACGCCCAGCACGCGTCTCCGGGGTGTGCCCC
>NW_021219181.1:0-693 GCF_002162155.2 Triticum dicoccoides
AACCAAACAAGAACCAGTAATATAGTAAGAAAAGGCAGGGGAGGTATGCCAACAAATAGAGGAGTGAAACTTCCAACTGAGAAGAACCGGCATAACCTCCAACAACGAAAATATCTTAGAAGATGCGAGTGAACTCCGTTTTCGATGAACTCGAGCTTGTCACCAAGAAGACCATAAGCTTAAAAACTCACAAAGAGAAGAACCAAACAAGAACTAGTAATATAGTAAGAAGAGGCAGGGGAGGTATGCCAACAAATAGAGGAGTGAAACCTCCAACTGAGAAGAACCGGCATAACCTCCAACATCGAAAACATCATAGAAGATGCAAGTGAACTTCGTTTTCGATGAACTCGAGATTGTCACCCAGATGACCATAAGCTCCAAAACTCACAAAGACAAGAACCAAACAAGAACCAATAATATAGTGAGAAGAGGCAGGGGAGGTATGCCAACAAATAGAGGAGTGAAACCTCCAACTGAGAAGAACCGGCATAACCTCCAATATCGAAAACATCATAGAAGATGCGAGTGAACTCTGTTTTCGATGAACTCGAGCTTGTCACCAAGATGACCATAAGCTCCAAAACTCACAAAGAGAAGAACCAAACAAGAACTGATAATATAGGAAGAAGAGGCAGGGGAGGTATGCCAACAAATAGTGAAGTGAAACCTCCAACTGAGAAGAACCGGCAT
>NW_021219182.1:0-1039 GCF_002162155.2 Triticum dicoccoides
GATGAGGCCGGGGGTTCGGGCGGCAAGGCATTCTGGGAGCTGTCCCAGGAGATGGAGGAACAACCTCACTTGTATGAGGCCGCCGCCTTCCCCACCGATCCTGAGACCACGGATGGTGCCGCCGAGGATGACCACACTGATGCCACCACTGATGGTGCCGCCGAGGATGCCACCACTGATGATGGCGGCGCACGCACAGATAGCAGCCAGCCGAAGAGGCAACGGAAGGACCGGCGCCCGATCGTGCTCCGCACCCTCAAGGAGGAAGTTACTGAAGTGGACTCCAACGGGAATCCAACGGCGCCCGAACGAATAGTCAAGGGGTACTCGCTTCAGCTCGGGTGCATTGTCCGGAGCACCGTCTCGATCAACACCGAGAACCTGAGGCATCCTGACCGGGGGAATTTGCGCCACCTCCTCTTCACGAAGCTGCACGAACGATACAAGTTCCCCACTGAATTCGAAAATACAAGCCTCAAAGGGAATAAAGTGAACAATGCTGCCCTCACGAAGATGAGCAAGGCCCTGTCTACTTGGAAAAGCAATGTGAAGAGAATGATCGAGAAAGGTGAGAGTTGTGAGAAGATCAAGGAGAAAAATCCTTCGATCACCGAAGATGACTACAACGACTTCAAGATCAATTGCTCGAGCACCGCAAGCTCCCAATCAAGTGAGTGGGGGAAACAAATGCGGGAGCTGAACATAGGGGAACACACACTCGGTCCCGGCGGTTACAGAGTGGCGGAGCCTATATGGGACAAGGAGGAGGCGGACCGTGCCGAGCAAGGCCTACCGCCCCTCTTCGATAAATACGGTGACAAGCAGACCAGGAACTTTGTCAGGGCCCGGTACAAGAAGGACCCGAAAACAAAGGAGCTTACCATGGATCCGAAGACCAGGCGGCTTGAGCTTGTTCTGGTAAGGAATACACCCCCGCGTAATTAGCTCCATATGGTTGCATTCTAATTAATGAAGCCGAATTTCTAAATGGTTCACATTCCTTCCGCAGGCGACTGAAAGCAGTAGCGCGGGGTCGACT
>NW_021219183.1:0-1439 GCF_002162155.2 Triticum dicoccoides
TTAGGTTCAACACTAATCCCGAAAGAATAGGGAGTGTGCGATGATGATCATATCAATCTTGAAACTACTTTCAACACACATCATCACTTCACCCTTAACTAGTTTCTGTTTATTTTGCAACTCCCGTTTCGAGTTACTACTCTTAGCAACTGAACCAGTACCAAATACCGAGGGGTTGCTATAAACACTAGTAAAGCACACATCAAACACCTGTATATCAAATATACCTTTTTCACTTTGCCATCCTTCTTATCCACCAAATATTTAGGGTAGTTCCGCTTCCAGTGACCATTTCCTTTGCAGTGTAAGCACTCAGTTTCAGGCTTTGGTTCAGCTTTGGGCTTCTTCGTGGGAGTGACAACTTGCTTGTCAATCTACTTGAAGTTCCCCTTTCTATCCTTTTCTTGAAACTAGTGATCTTGTCAACCATCAACACTTGATGCTCTTTCTTGATTTCTACCTTCGTTGATTTCAACATCACGAAGAGCTCGGGAATCTTTTTCATCATCCCTTGCATACTATAGTTCATCACGAAGTTCTACTAACTTGGTGATGGTGACTAGAGAATTCTGTCAATCACTATCTTATCTGGAAGATTAACTCCCACTTGATTCAAGCGATTGAAGTACCCAGACAATCTGAGCACATGCTCACTAGTTGAGCGATTCTCCTCCATCTTTTAGCTATAGAACTTGTTGGAGACTTCATATCTCTCAACTCGGGTATTTGCTTGAAATATTAACTTCAATTCCTGGAACATCTCATATGGTCCATGACGTTCAAAACGTCTTTGAAGTCCCGATTCTAAGCTGTTTAAGCATGGTGCACTAAACTATCAAGTAGTCATCATATTAAGCTATCCAGACGTTCATAACTTCTGCATCTGCTCCTGCAATAGGTCTGTCACCTAGCGGTGCATTAAGGACATAATTCTTCTGTGTAGCAATGAGGATTTAACCTCAGATCACGGATCAAATCCGCAACATTGCTACTATCATTTTTTCAACACAATTTTCTCTAGGAACATATCAAAATAAACACAGGGAAGCAACAACGCGAGCTATTGATCTACAACATGATTTGCAAAATACTACCAGGACTAAGTTCATGATAAATTTAAGTTCAATTTAATCATATTACTTAAGAACTCCCACTTAGATAGACATCCCTCTAATCCTCTAAGTGATCACGTGATCCAAATCAACTAAACCATAACCGATCATCACGTGAGATGGAGTAGTTTCATCGGTGAACATCATTATGTTGATCATATCTACTATATGATTCACGCTCGACCTTTCGGTCTCCGTGTTCCGAGGCCATATCTGCATATGCTAGGCTCGTCAAGTTTAACCTGAGTATTCTGCGTGCGCAACTGTTTTGCACCCGTTGTATTTGAACGTAGAGCCTATCACACCCGATCATCACGTGGTGTCTCA
>NW_021219184.1:0-1378 GCF_002162155.2 Triticum dicoccoides
GAGTGTTGATGACCGACACGAAAAGGCATCCCGGGGTTCGTCAATCGTGGAAATCACTCCGGGACCCCAAAACAGTGATCAATAGCCAACGAAATGGGCCAGAATCGGCCAAAATTGTGAGTGTTGATGACCGACACGTAAACGCACCCCAGGGTTCGTCAATCGTGGAAATCACTTCGGCAACCTAAAACTGAGTAATAGTCCAAGAAACGGGCCAGAACCGGCCCAAACTGCGAGTCTTGACGACCAACACGTAAGCACACCTTGGGGTTCACCAACCATGGAAATCGCTTTGGGACCCCAAACGGTGAGTAATAGTCCATGACAGAGCACAGAATCGGCCAAATCTAGGATTATTGATGAACGATACAGAAACGCACCACGGGGTTCGTCATTCATGGAAATCTCTCAGGGACCCCAAATCAGTGAGTAATTGTCCATGAAACGGGCCAGAATTGGCAAAACTGCAAGTGTTGATGACTGACACATAAACACACCCCGGTGTTCATCAATCGTGGAAATCTTAGCGGGACACAAAAACTGAGTAATAGTCCATGAAACGGGCCAGAATCGGCCAAAACTGTGATTGTTGATGACCGACACGTAGCCACACCTTGGGGTTCAACAACCATGGAAATCGTTTTGGGACGCCCAAACGGTGAGTAATAGTCCACGAAACGGGTCAGAATTGACAAAAACCACGAATGTTGATGACCGACACGTAAACGCACCCCTGGGTTCGTCAATCATGGAAATCACTCCTGGACCCCAAAACAGTGAGTAGTACTCCACGAAACGGGCTAGAATCGGCCGAAACTGCGAGTGTTGATGACCGACACATAAGCGCACACTGGGTTCAACAACTATGGAAATCGCTTCGGGACCGCAAAACGGTGAGTAATAGTCCATGAAACGGGTCAAAATTGGCCAAAACTATGAGTCTTGATGTCCGACACTTAAATGCACCCCAGGGTTTGTTAATCGTGAAAATCACTCCGGGACCCCAAAACAGTGAGTAATAGTCCATGAAACGGGTCAGAATCGGCCAAAATAGTGAGTGTTGATGACCAAGATGTAATCGCACACTCGGCTCACCACCTATGGAAATTGCTTTGGGACCCCAAAACGGTGAGTAATAGTCCAAGAAACATGCAAGAATCGGCCAAAACTGTGAGTGTTGATGTCCGACACGTAAACGCACCCTGGGGTTCATGAAACGGGCCAGAATCGGCCAAAACTGCGATTGTAGATGACCGACACGTAAGCACACCTCGAGGTTCAACAACTATGGAAATGGCTTTGGGACCCCAAAAACAGTGAGTAATAGTCCACGAAACGGGCCAGAATCGACAAAAACCGCGAGTGTTGATGACCGACA
>NW_021219185.1:0-572 GCF_002162155.2 Triticum dicoccoides
TTACGGCAAAAACTGGATGCACTTCATGTAAAAACTGGACAATCTCTTAGGAAGTATCAGGGTTTTGGATGAAAACTCATATGTTACACCGGCTATTAAATATTTTAATAACTTATTAAAACTCCAGACTTTTTTTGCGTTGAGATGCACAATTCAAATCCACGTCATCAAGTTTCAACCGTTTCTGACATAATTTGCTATTTTCGATGCATTTACTGATTTGTTTTCAGAGCTAAATTAATCACCGTGAAATTGAAAAGCACTACAAAATGAACTCTGAAAAGGTTGAAACATGGCAAGGTGTCATCATTTCACCCGCATTGCATGTGCAAAAAAGTAGAGAGGGTTACGGCAAAAAATGGATGCACTTCGTGTACAAACTGGACAATCTCTTAGGAAGTATCAGGGTTTCGGACGAAAACTCATCTGTTACACCGGTATTCAATATTTTAATAACTTAGTACAACTCCGGAATTTTTTTGCATTGAGATGCACAATTCAAATCAACGTCATCAACTTTCCACCCTTTCTTACATAATTTGCTATTTTCGATGCATTTACTCATTTGTTTT
>NW_021219186.1:0-1264 GCF_002162155.2 Triticum dicoccoides
GTCGGTGGTTTTGTTTTATAGAAACTGTAATTCTCTCATGCTTCACTTAGATTATTTTTAGAGTCTTAGATAGCATGGTAATTTACTTAAATAATCCTAATATGCTAGGTATTCAAGATTAATAATTTTTTTCTTATGAGTGTGTTGAATACTATGAGAAGTTTGATACTTGATAATTGTTTTGAGATATGGAGATGGTGATATTAGAGTCATGCTAGTTGAGTAGTTGTGAATTTGAGAAATACTTGTGTTAAAGTTTGTGATTCCCGTAGCGTGCACGTATGGTGAACCATTATGTGATGAAGTCGGAGCATGATTTATTTATTGATTGTCTTCCTTATGAGTGGCGGTCGGGGACGAGCGATGGTCTTTTCCTACCAATCTGTCCCCCTAGGAGCATGCACGTAATACTTTGCTTTGATAACTTGTAGATTTTTGCAATAAGTATATGAGTTCTTTATGACTAAGGTTGACTCCATGGATCATACACACTTTCCTTCCTTCCACCATTGCTAGCCTCTATAATACCGCGCACCTTTCGCCGGTATCATACACCTACCATATACCTTCCTCAAAACAGCCACCATACCTACCTATCATGGCATTTCCATAGCCATTACGAGATATATTGCCATGCAACTTTCCACAGTTCCATTTACTATGACACGCTCCATCATTGTCATATTGCTTTGCATGATCATGTAGTTGACATTGTATTTGTGGCAAAGCCACCGTTCATAATTCTTTCATACATGTCACTCTTGATTCATTGTATATCCCGGTACACCGCCGGAGGCATTCACATAGAGTCATATTTTATTCTAAGTATTGAGCTGTAATTATTGAGTTGTAAGTAAATAAAAGTGTGATGATCATCATTTTTAGAGCATTGCCCCAAGTGAGGAAAGGATGATGGAGACTATGATTCCCCCACAAGTCGGGATGAGACTCCGGACGAAAAATATATATAAAAAAGAGGCCATAAAAAGGCCCAAAATTAAAAAAATGAGAGAAAAAGAGAGAGGGGACAATGCTACTATCCTTTTACCACACTTGTGCTTCAAAGTAGCGCCATGATCTTCATAATAGAGAGTCTCCTATGTTATCACTTTCATATACTAGTGGGAATTTTTCATTATAGAACTTGGCTTGTATATTCCAATGATGGGCTTCCTCAAAATGCCCTAGGTCTTCGTGAGCAAGCGAGTTGGATGCACACCCACTTAGTTCCTTTTGTTGAGCTTTCATATACTTATAGCTCTAG
>NW_021219187.1:0-1264 GCF_002162155.2 Triticum dicoccoides
GTCGGTGGTTTTGTTTTATAGAAACTGTAATTCTCTCATGCTTCACTTAGATTATTTTTAGAGTCTTAGATAGCATGGTAATTTACTTAAATAATCCTAATATGCTAGGTATTCAAGATTAATAATTTTTTTCTTATGAGTGTGTTGAATACTATGAGAAGTTTGATACTTGATAATTGTTTTGAGATATGGAGATGGTGATATTAGAGTCATGCTAGTTGAGTAGTTGTGAATTTGAGAAATACTTGTGTTAAAGTTTGTGATTCCCGTAGCGTGCACGTATGGTGAACCATTATGTGATGAAGTCGGAGCATGATTTATTTATTGATTGTCTTCCTTATGAGTGGCGGTCGGGGACGAGCGATGGTCTTTTCCTACCAATCTGTCCCCCTAGGAGCATGCACGTAATACTTTGCTTTGATAACTTGTAGATTTTTGCAATAAGTATATGAGTTCTTTATGACTAAGGTTGACTCCATGGATCATACACACTTTCCTTCCTTCCACCATTGCTAGCCTCTATAATACCGCGCACCTTTCGCCGGTATCATACACCTACCATATACCTTCCTCAAAACAGCCACCATACCTACCTATCATGGCATTTCCATAGCCATTCCGAGATATATTGCCATGCAACTTTCCACAGTTCCATTTACTATGACACGCTCCATCATTGTCATATTGCTTTGCATGATCATGTAGTTGATATTGTATTTGTGGCAAAGCCACCGTTCATAATTCTTTCATACATGTCACTCTTGATTCATTGTATATCCCGGTACACCGCCGGAGGCATTCACATAGAGTCATATTTTATTCTAAGTATTGAGCTGTAATTATTGAGTTGTAAGTAAATAAAAGTGTGATGATCATCATTTTTAGAGCATTGCCCCAAGTGAGGAAAGGATGATGGAGACTATGATTCCCCCACAAGTCGGGATGAGACTCCGGACGAAAAATATATATAAAAAAGAGGCCATAAAAAGGCCCAAAATTAAAAAAATGAGAGAAAAAGAGAGAGGGGACAATGCTACTATCCTTTTACCACACTTGTGCTTCAAAGTAGCGCCATGATCTTCATAATAGAGAGTCTCCTATGTTATCACTTTCATATACTAGTGGGAATTTTTCATTATAGAACTTGGCTTGTATATTCCAATGATGGGCTTCCTCAAAATGCCCTAGGTCTTCGTGAGCAAGCGAGTTGGATGCACACCCACTTAGTTCCTTTTGTTGAGCTTTCATATACTTATAGCTCTAG
>NW_021219188.1:0-1027 GCF_002162155.2 Triticum dicoccoides
CAAATGCTCTGGTGGTGACGCCGGCTTGGGCTCCACAATCACTTCCTTCCGGCCGTTGGGCTAGTCTTGGTCTTGTTGCACCGAAATGGACGCCTTTGCTTGATGCTCTCTCCTGCGCTTGCTCCCTTTGCACCAAAGAGGAAAGGAGGACACTGTGCGGGCTGGCGCCCGACTAGCGCCTTTGGTCGTCGTGGCTTGCGTCATGGGCACCTCGCGGGGTACCCCTCCTTGAACTCTCCGCCTCCTCGTGAGCCAGCCTAACGAGACCGTGCCTGAGGAAGCTCCTTGTCGTCCTCCCCGTGAGGCTTGGCCCCTCGCGTGGGCTCTTGGGCCTGTGTTGATGAAGATAGGCTGTGCTGGGCCTCCTTTGAGCCACGCCGCAGGCCGCAGCCAGGCAAGTCTGGGGACCCCATTCCCAGAACGCCGACAGTAGCCCCCGGGACCACGGTGCACCCGAACTTGGCTGAGCAGAGAGGCGAAAGGGCAAGTGCGAAGCGTCACGGGCCCTAACAGCCTGCAGCCTTGGGCGCCGCGTGGCGGTTGATTGGACGTGGGCGCCTCAGCTTCACCATGACGCCTTGGTAACCGCACGGATTCCACAAGTCCCTACATGCAAAGCAGGCCATGATTACCTGTGATCGTGGAGGTCGATGGTTGGCCTTCGCCGGCTATAAGTACAGAGCGGCGCACGCCCTTCCAGTCTATCCTTCTGCTTCTCCTCCTTCCTGGGCCTTGCTCCGTCTTGCTGCAATGGCTGCGATCCGCCGGTTCTCCGCAGAAGAGAAGGGAAAGGCTCCCCAAGGGGATCCTGATCCGCTTCCCCCGAAGAAGCGGCTTGCCCTCTAGTGTCAGGGCGAGGGGCGCCCTCACGATCCATCTGGAGTACGACGGTGCTTTGGTGATGTCCTTCAAGGTCATCGATGCGGAGGGTCGCCGGCTGGAGTGCTGCCCCGGGAGAGGTGGTCGGGACCCCGCTACGGCGACACAGAGGCCGACAGATCACTCCCTCGGCCGCTCCTCAGGCGAC
>NW_021219189.1:0-1126 GCF_002162155.2 Triticum dicoccoides
TTAGGCCAAGGCGCACCCCCACACAGCCCATGTGGCCCCCCGGGACAGGTGGACCCACCCGGTGGACCCCCGGGACCCTTCCGGTGGTCCCGGTACAATACCGATAACCCCGAAACTTGTCCCGATGCCCGAAACAGGACTTCCCATATATAAATCTTTACCTCCGGACCATTCCGGAACTCCTCGTGACGTCCGGGATCTCATCCGGGACTCCGAACAACATTCGGGTTACTGCATATACATATCCCTATAACCCTAGCGTAACTGAACCTTAAGTGTGTAGACCCTACGGGTTCGGGAGACATGCAGACATGACCGAGACTCTCTCAGTCAATAACCATCAGCGGGATCTGGATACCCATGATGGCTCCCACATGCTCCTCGATGTTGTCATCGGATGAACCACTATGTCAAGGATTCGATCAAACCCTGTATGCAATTCCCTTTGTCAATCGGTACGTTACTTGCCCGAGACTCGATCGTCGGTATCCCAATACCTTGTCCAGTCTCGTTTCCGGCAAGTCACTTTACTCGTACCGTAATGCATGATCCCGTGTCCAACACCTTGGTCACATTGAGCTCAATATGATGATGCATTACCGAGTGGGCCCAGAGATACCTCTCCGTCATACGGAGTGACAAATCCCAGTCTCGATCCGTGTCAACCCAACAACTACTTTCGGAGATACCTGTAATGCACCTTTATAGTCACCCAGTTACGTTGTGACGTTTGGTATACCCAAGGCACTCTTATGGTATCCGGGAGTTACACGATCTCATGGTCGAAGGAAGAGATACTTGACACTTGCAAAGCTCTAGCAAAACGAACTACACGATCTTTTATGCTATGCTTAGAATTGGGTCTTGTCCATCACATCATTCTCCTAATGATGTGATCCCGTTATCAATGACATCCAATGTCCATAGTCAGGAAACCATGACTATCTGTTGATCACAACGAGCTGGTCAACTAGAGGCTTACCAGGGACATTGTGTGGTCTAAGTATTCACACGTGTATTACGATTTCCGGATAATACAGTTATAGCATGAATAAAAGACAATTATCATGAACAATGAAATATAATAATACTTTTATTATTGCCTCTAGGGCATATTTCCAACATT
>NW_021219190.1:0-2569 GCF_002162155.2 Triticum dicoccoides
AATGTTCATGTATATCAAAACTTTTTAGGCTAAACCATATGTTAAAAAAATTTATCCACGATTTCCAAAAAATGAGGTTGGCCTCATTTTTCTGGTAACATTGAGAGAACACACTGAATGTATAATGAAATGCACCTGTACTTGTACTGCCTGAAAACACCACGTCAACCAGACCTCTCCTTTCGCTCGCTCCAAAATCGAGTTAAAGGCTCCCAAGATGCTCAAGCCCTACATCTGGAGTCCAACATCGTCATCCCTAGCGAGTCAAGTGCACATCCGGATCAATTGTATAGTGGAATCAGTTTCTTCTTTAGGGTAACCCCAAACTCGGTACTTCAGTCGTTCTTATAATTTTTTTGCTAAAAATCCACTATTATATGCATGTTCTTGTATATTATACAAAAGAACAATTTATTTTGTAAATTTTCTATAATTTATTTCAATATTTATTTGCTCCTTTTCGTTTTCTTTCTTTCTTCATAAAGGGTAATGTTATTGTTTATTTCACTTTAGCCTTTATTACATTTTTAAGGGTAACAAGAATGCCTCTAATTCATTCTTTCTTAGGAAACTTAGTTTTTGCAAAAGTTCTACTATTATATCATTATTCTTGCCTATCATAAAAAGCACAATTTCTCTGTAAACTGTGCGCATTTTTTAGTATTTGTTTTTATTCTTTCTCACTTTCTTTCTTTTCAAATCACAATACAAATGCCACTAATTTATTCTTTCTTAGAAGACTTCATTATTTGCATTTGTTGTTTTTCTTTCTCTTTCTTTCTTCTTCAATGGTACTACTAGCACCACTAATTCATTTGTTCTTAGGAAACCTCCTTTTTGTGAAATTTTTACTATTATATGTTTGTTCTTGTATATAATTTTATTGTTTTATTTATTCTTAAATAGTAGTACCAATGCCACTAATTTATTCTTTCTTCTAAACTTCATTATTTAGATTTGGTTGTAGTTTTTATTTTATTTTCTTTCTTCTTAAGGGATAATACAAATGCCGCTCATTTCCTTCTTATGAATATTCTTTTTACTTCATTTTTTTACCTTTTCTTTCTCCTTAACGGGTAATACCAATGCCACTAATTCATTACATCATAGATCACATCTTTTAGCAGAAATTCCAGTACTATACTTATGATTAAATATGATAAAAGTCTGCAATATCTGTGTAAATTTTGTGCATTTTGTGCGCTTCTTGTTTTTTAGTTCGTTTCTTCTTGAAGTGCTATTTTTCTATTTTCTTTGACTTTTTGTTTTTCCCGTTTAGCAATTGTTGCATGCATGTACTTGGAGTACTCCTATGCATGTATCATGAAAGACTCATTGTGGTGGACACACCCATGCGTGAGGTGAGATGTAACAAACATGCACTGCATTCCACATTCTGACGGGAGGTGGTGGCATAGCTGCAGCTAGTGCCAAAGGCATGAACCGTTCCTAGTCGCAGCAGAGATTATTAAAATATTACGTGTTTGAAAAGTTCAACCTGAATAAAAAACTAACTGATTCTTTTCAAGAATGAGAGATGACCATAGCGAGGGTGCTTATTTCACCCGCTGCAATAAAATTTGCTTGAAAATGAATATCAGTTTTAATTCTGCATTAAAAATTATTATGTAATTTTTTTGTAAATCCACCTAAATTATGTAATTATTTTTTGTAAGTCAACTTTCATCACATAGTTGCACTTCGTTTTCAGCGATTTCTGCATACTAGTCCAGTCGCCCTGTCCTATCGTCCTTGTTCTCTGGTGTGAATCACTGGTCATATTCATGCTCTCTGCTTTTTGACAAAATCATGACTTTGCATTGGTTTCGACGTTCCGGGATTTTGAAATTAGTGTTTGATAGTTTTCTGAGGACTTTTGTTGGAAAAATGTTGACTGCTACTTTGCCAGTTCAATCATGTATTCATGCTTTAGTTCATCTATCGAGTCATGATAAAACTCCCAGAACCACCGACCAACGCATTAGTCCCACCAGTAGGCATTAATCAGGCCTAGCACACATTGAATCTTACGGTTTAAAGTTCTGCATGTACTCGTAGTATAGTAGTATACATACTTGTCCAGATATGGTGTTAGCACCACACCTGACCGTGGCCGGCCCGGGGCCCTTTCTCATCTTCACAAAAAGAAAGTGATCAACCCTAATGTTTTTTCAGTCGATGAACATCTAGCCAATGTCATTTATTAATAAGTGAACCAACAAAAGATTGCAAGAACTTAACAAAAAATCATGAACTTAAGAGTGAAAAAACTGTAAGATCTTAACAACAAAAAATCATTAACCTGAGCATTGGGATATTCTGAAAGAAGAGGTGATCCAGGCCAGAAGAGTTTTCTAAAACAGGAGTCATGTGGGAGGGCGTTAATAATACGGTCATATTATCATAAGAAGGAAATCCCAAGTTGTCTTAAGGACAATAGACCTATCAGCTTATGTAACATACTTTACAAAATTGCCTCAAAATGTGTGGTAAATAGGATGTGACCACTACACCATGACCAAACTCAAAGCACGTTCATACTAGGGGGAATGATCATAGATAATGCTTT
>NW_021219191.1:0-1275 GCF_002162155.2 Triticum dicoccoides
GAGCTCCGTGCCCCCGAGCACCTCCGCCTCGCGTAGATAGCTCGATGTGCTCCTGCTGCCTCGTAGCTACCGCCTGTGCCCTCCGTTCGCTCGAACGCGAGCTGCAGCCCCACGCCCGCGCTATCCCGAACTCCGGCCGCCGCCGTGAGCTTTGCTCCGGTGAGCTCCGGCGCCCCCGCAGCCCCCCACCAGCTCCCCTGGATGCGGACGACGACGGGCTACGCCCCGGTGGTCTTCGCGCGACCAAACGCCGCTTGTAGCGCAAGTCCGGCGAGTCGCCGCCGCGTTATTGGTCGCCGCCGGCCAGAACTCCGGCGGGCTGACGTGGCTTGTTAATTAGCCACTAATTCCCCACCCGCTGACGCTGACAAGTGGGCCCCAGGGCTTAGTCAAAGCTGACCAGCCCAGGTTTGACTCGGGGTTAACCCCCTGTCACTGACGTGTGGGTCCCACACGTCAGATTTGACCTGGACAGCCGCGTTGACCTGCTGATGCAATGATGACGTCATGCTGACGCAATTATACATTTTCTGGAATTAAAATAATTCAGAAAATTCCAGAAATTGATTTAAACTTCAAAAATTCATAGAAATTCAACCGTATCTCAGATTGAAATAATTTATATATGAAAAATTATCAGAAAAATGCAATCTTTCCATCTGTATTAGTTTCATGCATGAAAAACAAACTTATACTTGCTGAATATGGGAAAACACATTATGGCATATATAAGAGACCTAATTTAGAAATGCATTTGAACCTTTGGTTCAACTGGACTTCAAACCAAGTGAACACTAGTTGCATTAGCTCAACAGCATCACATCTACATGCCATGTTCATGCATCATATTGTTGCATATGATTGTGTTTTGATTGCCGGCACCGTTCTTTCTCGATAGGTCCTGCTCCGGAGAAGTTCCAGAGTACCTGTCTGTGAAGCAGTGCCTCCCTTGTTGTTTTACCAGGCAAGCAAACCCCCTTGTTCATTTCGATAAAACCCTACTCTCTCGCTCCTGCTCTCGGTTATTGCATTAGGACAACAACGATTCATCTGCTACTTTGTGCTGCGGTAGTTGAACCCATTCCTCTGCATGACCTGTCATTGCCACAGTAAATAGTTGAAACCCACTAGCATGTGTAGGAGTTGATTGAAGCCACTGATGTGTTCCTACCATGCTATGCCTGCTATTGCTAGAGTTGTGTCAGGTCTGATTCATTGGGAATGAATTGGAGTGTCACGATATGTTCTGATGCTGAGAGTGAAGTGTGTGAACAC
>NW_021219192.1:0-920 GCF_002162155.2 Triticum dicoccoides
GTGCTTTGTGAAAGACCTATGAGGCGTCTCGATCTATCTCTATAGATCTTGATGCCTAATATATAAGCAGCTTCTCCAAGGTCCTTCATTGAAAAACACTTATTCAAGTAGGCCTTAATGCTGTCCAGAAATTCTATATTATTTCCCATCAAGAGTATGTCATCTACATATAATATGAGAAATGCTACAGAGCTCCCACTCACTTTCTTGTAAACGCAGGCTTCTCCATAAGTCTGCATAAACCCAAACGCTTTGATCATCTCATCAAAGCGAATGTTCCAACTCCGAGATGCTTGCACCAGTCCATAAATGGATCGCTGGAGCTTGCATACTTTGTTAGCGTTCCGAGGATCGACAAAACCTTCCGGCTGCATCATATACAGTTCTTCCTTAAGATGCCCGTTAAGGAATGCCGTTTTGACATCCATTTGCCATATCTCATAATCATAGTATGCGGCAATTGTTAACATGATTCGGACGGACTTCAGCTTCGCTACGGGAGAGAATGTCTCGTCGTAGTCAATCCCTTGAACTTGTCGATAACCCTTAGCGACAAGTCGAGCCTTATAGATTGTAACATTACCATCCGCGTCCGTCTTCTTCTTAAAGATCCATTTGTTTTCTATCGCTCGCCGATCATCGGGCAAGTCTGTCAAAGTCCATACTTTGTTTTCATACATGGATTCTATCTCGGATTTCATGGCTTCAAGCCATTTGTTGGAATCCGGGCCCGCCATCGCTTCTTCATAGTTCGAAGGTTCATTGTTGTCTAACAACATGATTTCCAGGACAGGGTTGCCGTACCACTCTGGTGCGGAACGTGTCCTTGTGGACCTACGAAGTTCAGCAGTAACTTGATCCGAAGTACCTTGATCATCATCATTGTTTTCCTCTTCAGTTGGTGTGGGCATCACAGGAAC
>NW_021219193.1:0-1159 GCF_002162155.2 Triticum dicoccoides
TGAGTGTTCATGACCGACACGTAAACGCATTTTGGGGTTCAACAACTATGGAAATCGCTTCGGGACCCCTAAATGTTGAGTAATAGTCCTCAAATCGCGTCAGAATTGGCCAAAACTGTGAGTGTTGAGGACAGACACGCAAACGCACCCCGGGAATTGTCAATCATGGAAATCGCTCTGGGTCGCCAAAATGGTGAATAATCGTGCACGAAATGGACCAGAGTCGACCAAAATTGTGTGTTGATGACTGACATGTAAACGCACCACGGAGTTCGTCAATCGTGGAAATCACCGCGGGACGCCCAAAACTAATTAATAGTGCAAGAAACGGGCCAAAATCGGCCCAAACTGCGATCGTTGATGATCGACACGTAAGCGCACCATGGGGTTCAACAACCATGGAAATCGCTTTGGGGCCCCTAAACGGTGAGTAATAGTCGATGAAACGGGTCAGAAGCGGCCCAAAATGCCAGTGTTGCTAACCGACACATAAACGCACCCCGATGTTCGTCAATCATGGAAATCACACCGGGACGCCAAAACAGAGTAATTGTCCAAGAAACGGGCCAGAATTGGCAAAAACTATGAATGTTGATGACAGACACGTAAGTGCACGTTGGAGTTCAACAACCATGGAAATCGCTCTGGGACCCCAAAGCGGCGAGTAATAGTGCACGAAACGGACCAGAATCGGCCAAAATTCTGAGTGTTGATGACCGAAACGTAAACGCACAACGGGATTCGTAAATTGTGGAAATCACTCCAGGACCCCCGAAACTAAGTAATAGTCCAAGAAATGGGCCAAAAATCGGCCCAAACTGCGATTGATATGACATACATGTAAGCGCACCTTGGGGTTCAACAACTATGGAAATCTCTTTGGGACCCCAAAACGGTGAGTAATAGTCCACGAAACGAGTCAGAATCGACAAAAACCATGAGTGTTGATGACCGATACGTAAACGCACCCCGGGGTTTGTTAATCAAGGAAAGCACTCCGGGACCCCAAAACAGTGAGTAATAGTCCATGAAACGGGCCAGAATCGGCCAAAACTGCGAGTGCCAGAAAACGAGCCCGAATCGGCCGAAACTGCGAGTGTTGATGATCGACACGTAAACGCACCCCGGGGTTTGTTAATTGCGCAAGTCACACCGGGAC
>NW_021219194.1:0-1099 GCF_002162155.2 Triticum dicoccoides
ACACGATCTGGACATGCAGCTAACAAACTTGACCACATCTAATACTAGACCTCTTCTCAAGGCCACAACAGACTTACTGATCGACTCGGCTGGACTCTTGCTGGCCGCTGGCTCTTATCCTTGTGCAGCTGCTTCACACGGCACTCGGCATCTCGCACCTCCGCCGCCTCGCACGACAATAGCATCTCACCATGCACGTTCTTGGGCCGACGGCTCGCTGTCTACGTACGTATCACACGTACATCTTGCCGGTGTACAGCCGACGATATGACTACACAAGCTACATGCAAAACAAAAAAACACATGCAGATACATATGCCAAGATTAGTTCTAACAATCACCTCCCTAATCTTGTCATGCCAACTCGCCAAATCCTCATGCGGATCACCCGCAACACCTTGCCATGGACGACGTGCCGTCGCAGCGCCGAAGTCGACACGGCCATCATCACGACGACCACGCCATCGCAGTGCTGGTCACCACGCCATCTTGCCGCACCGTCATGCTGCAATTTTTTTGTTGGCTTCTCACCAACTCTTCACCATGACGATGGCATCACACCACCGCCGTCGCTTCGCACCGACCCAAGCGACAACATCGCGCCGTCGTCCATCTTCTTAGCGGCATCACACCGCGTCTCCTTGCAACGGCATCGCACCGTCGTCGTGACAGCGTCGCACTGCCGTCTCCTCCTAGCGGCATCACACCGCAACCACCTGTTCGCGCGGCATCACACCGGCAAAGACCTCCTTGTCGTGGACGACGCCGTCGCAGCGCCGGACACCACCGTGCACCATCTTGTCGTGGTCGACGCCGTCGCAGCGCCCATCACCACATCGTCCTGCCGCACGCAGCAGCCACCTCTTGACGTGGACGGCGCCTTCGCAACGCCGATCACCACGCCATCATCACCTCGCGGCATCGCACCGAAACCGGCCATCAGCGGTACCGCACCGCTGCCAGCCATCACCTCGCACCGACGTCCTCCACCTCACATGGAGTCCACCGCGTCACCGCCGTCGCAGCCGTTGCCTCCGCCCAGCACCACGGCGGCCACCATAGCCGCCGGCACCGTCGTCGCCGCCACGGATCAACAAGG
>NW_021219195.1:0-1114 GCF_002162155.2 Triticum dicoccoides
TGTGCTAGAAAAGACTGAAATATTTTTGTACATTTTCCACCCTTAAAAAATTCATGTCTTTGTTCATATCCATTTCATATGAAAGGTTATGCACGAATCAGTATGGTCACTATGCCCGACCAACAATCGTATTCTCCTAAAGTCTAGCTAAGATTCTATAGTCGTTAACTTTGTCTAGAAAACCTTAGTTCAGATGTTACGCGTCTCCAGCAAAAAAAAGGAAAAGAAAATTCTACAGCCGTGGGACCAAAAAAAGGAAAAAAAATCTACAGCGACCACAACACTCACTCCTCCCTCGCTGCTCACTCTTTCCCCTTCGTCTCGCTGCGGTAGACCGGCAACGACAGGCAAGGGCGACGCCTGCCATCCCAGCAAGAGGCAGCACCTCCGCCTCCCGCTGGCCCTACACTGTTGCACCACTCCTTCATCCCGCCCCAGCCGCGCTCGCGGAACCACATGCCTGATTCTGGCCGTGGCCACGCCCGGCGACTCGCGCGCGCCGTGCAGCGCGAGGTCGGCTCCATCCCATGCGCTCGGGGATCCTGCTCGGCATCCTGGATACCTTCCCGATGCCGTGCGTGCCTGGATGCCCGGATCTGGACAAGGAGGGGATCCGGTGGTGCACCCCAACGTCGACGGCTTCTCTTCGCCATAGAGCTCCTCAACCTGCAGGACACCTTCCAACCCTCCCTTCTACTTATGCATCTGAAATTTTCCTATAATGCATTCAATATCTATACAGTATGGTCAATCTTTTTAATCTTAAGGCAAACTGCTGTCCAAGTCACTTGACTGCAATTTTCAGTCTAGTATTCATTAGTAATTCTCTCTTTTTATTGCTATATGATATTGGATGCCTAATGCTTTTACCATATTAGAAGAACACATGCATTAGGAAAGAAATACGGTACCTTAATTTTTGTTCTTCTCTAGCGAGCAGGAGTCCTAGCATCTCCCTCCTGTATTTGTTGAAACACTCCTCCCATCATTGAAACTTCGACACAGCATACATGAGAACATGGCATGTGTACCATCAGCACAAGCAGGATGTTGTCTTAGTAAGCATATATTTGTACATAGTGTGGTGAAAATGGAAACCAGATTTTCACCCAAA
>NW_021219196.1:0-878 GCF_002162155.2 Triticum dicoccoides
TTCTCAATTGCTTGCCGATCATCGGGCAAGTCAACCAAAGTCCATACTTTGTTCTCATACATGGATCCCATCTCAGATTTCATGGCTTCAAGCCACTTTGCGGAATCTGGGCTCACCATCGCTTCTTCATAGTTCGTAGGTTCATCATGATCTAGTAGCATGACCTCCAGAACAGGATTACCGTACCACTCTGGTGCGGATCTTACTCTGGTTGATCTACGAGGTTCAGTAGTATCTTGATCTGAAGTTTCATGATCATTATCATTGGCTTCCTCACTAACTGGTGTAGGTGTCACTGAAACAGTTTTCTGTGATGAACTACTTTCCAGTAAGGGAACAGGTACAGTTACCTCGTCAAGTTCTACTTTCCTCCCACTCACTTCTTTCGAGAGAAACTCCTTCTCTAGAAATGATCCATCCTTAGCAACGAATGTCTTGCCTTCGGATCTATGATAGAAGGTGTACCCAACAGTTTCCTTTGGGTATCCTATGAAGACACATTTCTCCGATTTGGGTTCGAGCTTATCAGGTTGAAGCTTTTTCACATAAGCATCGCAGCCCCAAACTTTAAGAAATGACAACTTTGGTTTCTTGCCAAACCACAGTTCATAAGGCGTCGTCTCAACGGATTTTGATGGTGCCCTATTTAACGTGAATGCGGCCGTCTCTAAAGCATATCCCCAAAATGATAGCGGTAAATCAGTAAGAGACATCATAGATCGCACCATATCTAGTAAAGTACGATTACGACGTTCGGACACACCATTACGCTGTGGTGTTCCGGGTGGCGTGAGTTGCGAAACTATTCCACAGTTTTTCAAATGTACACCAAACTCGTAACTCAAATATTCTCCTCCACGATCAGATCGTAGAAACTT
>NW_021219197.1:0-1154 GCF_002162155.2 Triticum dicoccoides
GAAGAGGCGGCACGCGTCTCCGGGGTTTGGCCCCCCTCACGGACGGCGCCACCGCCGGCACCTGGAGGGGGGAAACGAACGCGTCGGGTCTACACGGAGGGGATCTTGCTGTGGGTCTGGCCCGGATGTTGCTCCGAAGTGTTCCTATGGGCTGACCTAACACAACCGGGTGGAGAGGTCCACTGGTCAAATCCCGTCCGTGCAAAGTCAAAGGGCTAGATCCCGTGGTCAAACGCTACAGGGTTAGGCGGGTCGGGGGCCCTGGGGGGTAGCAATGCCACCGGAGCGTCGCACCGGGCCCTCATACATGTGGGGTGGTGTGGTGGCATGTCCGAAGAGGCGGCACGCGTCTCCGGGCGTGGCCCCCCCCCTAACGGACGACGATGACACGGTAGTAGCTATTCTGCGGTAACGATGCGGCGTGAATATTATTAAATACTCGGAGCGCGATAAAATCATGAGTTTTTTTGCACGACGTGTGCACATGTGCTATAGGAATGATAATATGTTTTTCATAATTTTTGGTGATGGAGAAGTATCCAAAAAATCCCCTTTACGCGGATTGCCCTTCGCGCATCTACGGCTGTGGCCGGCGGCCTCCGGGGGCTAGCATGCCGCAAAATCTTGCGTAGGCAGCCTCTCATGTGTTTGGAAGTGTTGTGGTGGTTGCAAACGCCCGGCACGCGTGTCCGGGTGTGCCCCCCCTCACGGACGGCGCCGCCGCCGGCACCTGGAGGGGGGAAACGGACGCATCGGGTCTACACGGAGGGGATGTAGCTGTCGGTTTGGCCCGGATGTTGCTCCCAGGTGTCCCTCTGAGCTGACCTAACACAACCGGGTGGAGAGGTCCACTGTTCAAAGCCTGTTCGTGGAAAGTCAAAGGGCAAGATCTCGTGGTCAATCGCTCTAGGGTTAGGCAGGACAGGGGCCCTGGGGGGGTAGCAATGCCACCGGAGCGTCGCACCGGGCCCTCATACATGCGGGGTGGTGTGGTGGCATGTCCGAAGAGGCGGCACGCATCTCCGGGGTTTGGCACCCCTCACGGACGGCGCCACCGCCGACACTTGGAGGGGGGAAACAGACGCGTCGGGTCTACACGGAGGGTATCTTGCTGTGGGTCTGGCCCGGATGTTGCTCCAAAGTGTTCCTATGGG
>NW_021219198.1:0-811 GCF_002162155.2 Triticum dicoccoides
GGTATGATCGCATCCGACATGTTACCCCGGTCTTCGTCCCTTATCCTTGCCCCTCCCAGCTCCACTACAAAGACGATTGTACATTGCTTTGGCCGCTCCCTCTCAACTACGGAGACGAGTTTAACGCGGTTTCCACCCCTCCCTCTCAACCGCACCAGTGCACGCTTGCCGCGCCACAACGCCGACGCTGGACCCGTGAATCGTGAGCACCCAGCTATGACTTACCGCACTCGTGCAAAATAATAAAACACGGTAAATATATTACTTACACGTGCGTTTTGTTTTGCAAGCGGCGCGAAAAAAATTAAAAAGGGAATGCAACACGAGGACTTCCCAGGAGGTCACCCATCCTAGTACTACTCTCGCCCAAGCACGCTTAACTTCGAAGTTCTGATGGGATCCAATGCTTTAGTGCTGGTATGATTGCATCCGACATGTTACCCCGGTCTTCGTCCCTTATCCTTGCCCCTCCCAGCTCCACTACAAAGACGATTGTACATTGCTTTGGCCGCTCCCTCTCAACTACGGAGACGAGTTTAACGCGGTTTCCACCCCTCCCTCTCAACCGCACCAGTGCACGCTTGCCGCGCCACAACGCCGACGCTGGACCCGTGAATCGTGAGCACCCAGCTATGACTTACCGCACTCGTGCAAAATAATAAAACACGGTAAATATATTACTTACACGTGCGTTTTGTTTTGCAAGCGGCGCGAAAAAAATTAAAAAGGGAATGCAACACGAGGACTTCCCAGGAGGTCACCCATCCTAGTACTACTCTCGCCCAAGCACGCTTAACTTCGAAGTTCTGAT
>NW_021219199.1:0-1297 GCF_002162155.2 Triticum dicoccoides
GAACTAGATTTTTATGAATCCACTTTATTTTGATTTCAAATCACGTTACATTTCTAGCTCTAGCTAGATCTTCATAATCTAAACCATGTCTCATAGGTATAATGTGTTTATCACATTATGTATGGTGCCCCGCCCCCTACGCCTACAAGTATTTAGATGTAAGTTCCAAACACCACACATTACCACAAATTCAAATAAAATGTGAGAATGTTCGATATATAGTATTGTTTAGATTGCTCGATATTTAGCTGTAAGCTGCAAAAGCTGCACATTATCACAAATTCAAATAAAATGTGAGATTGTTTGATGTATAGTATGGTTTAGATTGTTCGGCATTTAGCTGTGAGTTGCAAACGCCATGCATTATCACATTACGGTATAACATGTGCACAACACGTGTATCACCGCTATATTCATGCATGCAATGTTTAAAACACTATGATCTCCTATTCAAATATATGTATCCGCTTTCATATCAAATTATGATCTTTGTTAGTCTCTTACACCCACACAATCCTCTAGCCTTTGTACCTACCACTAACTTTCTCTCGTGCATGCACACGCCCTCCTCACTCTCCTCCTCCCTCGGCATTCTATCCACCGGGCACATTCATTTTTTTTCTTTAGGTCGTTCTCCCAGAGTCTCCACAACTCCTTTCCGACACACACTGATCGATAAACCTCTCCAGCGATGCCTGCCTACAGCATACACACACAACTTCAATCTCCTCCTTTATGTGTCCTTGCCTCGTGTCTCTCATATGGTCAGACACACGTGTAAACTCTCGCCCCTCTTTTCATCGATCTCACCACTGCACACTCCTCCCCCTATCTAGCTAGTAGTTGGGCCTCTCACACCACCTCCTAGCTCCATTCTCTCTGTCTATCCATCTCGCTGGGACTTATTTGCCTCTAACAAATGGACGTACACCGACCGATCTCTCGCTATACATATAGCCAGCTAGGTCCTTATAATTCGTTTTTACCCACACATCGATCGATCTACCTCATTAGTTATGTCTCTCCCTTTCCTCCGACAAACAACAATTCATCTACCGATCTAGTTAGGTTTGCTTACCAAACACATGGTTCCCCTTCATCATCCATGCATGTGTCCCGACAGATCTATCACGCACAGGCACACACAGAAACACATCCCCACTCTTATTGATAACATTGCAGTTCCACCCTCAGATTGTCTAGTAGGCCTCTCCCAACATCTTCGAGAAGCAACTCCATCACCCATCCAGCACTCTACCCCTCTCCCTCCCTCTCTCTCTCCTCTCTCTCTCTCTCT
>NW_021219200.1:0-1648 GCF_002162155.2 Triticum dicoccoides
CGATGTAGTGCCCCGAATCGACGCAATCAAGCAGTCGGTGTGCATCGAAGGTGCACCGATGGCCTTCGCCTGCGTCAAGATGCACTGGGGAAGATGAAGGCTGCCGAAGTGGCTGTCAAGGGCCCTCCTGGAGGCAAGAACCACCACACGCCGGAGCACTATTTAGAGGACGTCCTATAGGATGCCCGCTTGATAGAGGGTCAATGCTCGAAGGACATTATGTTCGAATAAATGTACCCGAATTGTCTAGACTTTTTATTATATAAGAAGGCTTTGTAATATATTTGTGCCTTTGTCTGAAAGTTCTTCCCTCTTGTGCGGCCGTTTGGTATTCTTGGGAGTTTTCCGTTCGTCGGCTTTATCCCCCACGTAGATACTATGGGGGTGTTCGGAATAGCACATGATCACACTTGACCCAACGTCTTGGTCCGTGAAGGAGGTGTTAGTGCGTCGAACCAAGCAATCGGACTATGTGGCTTTACCATTCTCACTTAGCCATAGGAGTTTGAAAATGGGGCTAGAAGATAGCCTCTGGTGTGTACGCGGCTATCTGGATGTGGATGCGTTACGTATGTGACCGGAAAAGTAGTCCTTCGTGTAATACGGAAACAATCGCTAAAGATTTTAATAAGTTGCCGAGTGGCTGACCAACTCTTGCCGCATCATGACAGTCAATATTCAGCTTTCTCTACTGAGGTGCTTAACCGGACGAACTAGAAACACAATCGCAGTAGTTCTCTCTTTACTACCCTAGCCGAACAAATGGAACGTAAGGTAGCCAACACAGGAGCCGGGCAACCCAACTATTGACCAAAGACATGATCTACCTCGAGATCGTAATGGCTAAACCCTAGATGTCCAGCCTGTATGATTATGACTGCCTCTACGGACTAAACCCTCCGGTTTATATAGATATCGGAGGGGACTAGGGTTTTTACAGAGTCGGTTTACAGAGAAAGGAATCTTCATATCCGAACGCCAAGCTTGCCTTCCACGCCAAGGAGAGTCCCATCTGGACATGGGGGAAGCCTTCTATCTTGTATCTTCGTGGCCCACTGCTACGTCTTGAGCTTGCGTTGGTTTTCCCCGAAGAGGAAGGGATGATGCAGCACAGTAGCGTAAGTATTTCCCTCAGTTTTTGAGAACCAAGGTATCAATCCAGTAGGAGCCCATGCTCGAGTCCCTCGTACCTACACAAAGCGATAGTTACTCGCAACCAACGCGATTAGGGGTTGTCAAGCCCTTCACGGTCACTTACGAGAGTGAGATCTGATAGATAGAATATTTTTGGTATTTTGATATAAAGATGCAAAGTAAAAAAGTAAAGGCAAAATAAATAGCAAAATAATATAAAAGTGATGGAGATTGATATGATGAGAATAGACCCGGGGGCCATAGGTTTCACTAGTGGCTTCTCTCAAGAGCATAAGTATTCTACGGTGGGTGAACAAATTACTGTTGAGCAATTGATAGAATTGTGCATAATTATGAGAATATCTAGGCATGATCATGTATATAGGCATCACGTCCGTGACAAGTAGATCGAAACGATGCTGCATCTACTACTAGTACTCCACTCATCAACCGCTATCCAGCATGCATCTAGAGTATTAAGTTAAAAACAGAGTAACGCCTTAAGCAAGATGAC
>NW_021219201.1:0-1648 GCF_002162155.2 Triticum dicoccoides
CGATGTAGTGCCCCGAATCGACGCAATCAAGCAGTCGGTGTGCATCGAAGGTGCACCGATGGCCTTCGCCTGCGTCAAGATGCACTGGGGAAGATGAAGGCTGCCGAAGTGGCTGTCAAGGGCCCTCCTGGAGGCAAGAACCACCACACGCCGGAGCACTATTTAGAGGACGTCCTATAGGATGCCCGCTTGATAGAGGGTCAATGCTCGAAGGACATTATGTTCGAATAAATGTACCCGAATTGTCTAGACTTTTTATTATATAAGAAGGCTTTGTAATATATTTGTGCCTTTGTCTGAAAGTTCTTCCCTCTTGTGCGGCCGTTTGGTATTCTTGGGAGTTTTCCGTTCGTCGGCTTTATCCCCCACGTAGATACTATGGGGGTGTTCGGAATAGCACATGATCACACTTGACCCAACGTCTTGGTCCGTGAAGGAGGTGTTAGTGCGTCGAACCAAGCAATCGGACTATGTGGCTTTACCATTCTCACTTAGCCATAGGAGTTTGAAAATGGGGCTAGAAGATAGCCTCTGGTGTGTACGCGGCTATCTGGATGTGGATGCGTTACGTATGTGACCGGAAAAGTAGTCCTTCGTGTAATACGGAAACAATCGCTAAAGATTTTAATAAGTTGCCGAGTGGCTGACCAACTCTTGCCGCATCATGACAGTCAATATTCAGCTTTCTCTACTGAGGTGCTTAATCGGACGAACTAGAAACACAATTGCAGTAGTTCTCTCTTTACTACCCTAGCCAAACAAATGGAACGTAAGGTAGCCAACACAGGAGCCGGGCAACCCAACTATTGACCAAAGACATGATCTACCTCGAGATCGTAATGGCTAAACCCTAGATGTCCAGCCTGTATGATTATGACTGCCTCTACGGACTAAACCCTCCGGTTTATATAGATATCGGAGGGGACTAGGGTTTTTACAGAGTCGGTTTACAGAGAAAGGAATCTTCATATCCGAACGCCAAGCTTGCCTTCCACGCCAAGGAGAGTCCCATCTGGACATGGGGGAAGCCTTCTATCTTGTATCTTCGTGGCCCACTGCTACGTCTTGAGCTTGCGTTGGTTTTCCCCGAAGAGGAAGGGATGATGCAGCACAGTAGCGTAAGTATTTCCCTCAGTTTTTGAGAACCAAGGTATCAATCCAGTAGGAGCCCATGCTCGAGTCCCTCGTACCTACACAAAGCGATAGTTACTCGCAACCAACGCGATTAGGGGTTGTCAAGCCCTTCACGGTCACTTACGAGAGTGAGATCTGATAGATAGAATATTTTTGGTATTTTGATATAAAGATGCAAAGTAAAAAAGTAAAGGCAAAATAAATAGCAAAATAATATAAAAGTGATGGAGATTGATATGATGAGAATAGACCCGGGGGCCATAGGTTTCACTAGTGGCTTCTCTCAAGAGCATAAGTATTCTACGGTGGGTGAACAAATTACTGTTGAGCAATTGATAGAATTGTGCATAATTATGAGAATATCTAGGCATGATCATGTATATAGGCATCACGTCCGTGACAAGTAGATCGAAACGATGCTGCATCTACTACTAGTACTCCACTCATCAACCGCTATCCAGCATGCATCTAGAGTATTAAGTTAAAAACAGAGTAACGCCTTAAGCAAGATGAC
>NW_021219202.1:0-998 GCF_002162155.2 Triticum dicoccoides
AAACAAGACGGTGGTCGCGCTAGTTTTACTCTACGGGACGCAACGAGTGCAACGGACGCAGGCGTGGGACCAAAAGGTCACCGGAGCTTCACCGGCGACGAGCCCGTGCGGCGGAGCGTCTCGGCTCCGGTAGAGGGGGCGGCTAGAGCTCGAAATCGAGCTTGGGGTTAGGGGGAAACGGAGCAGGGACTCACGGGGATCGTGCAGGGAGGGTCAGCGAGCTCGGGGGCGCGCCGGAGTGGCCGAATTCGACGGAGAAGATCCTCGGCGGCCGGCGAGGGGGAAAACGTCGGGGGCGGCGTTCCGGGGCTCTTCTGGTCGCGTGAGACGACGAGGAGGACGAGGGAGGACTTGCGGAGCTCTGGGAGGCGTCGGGGAGGCGAGAGGGGGATGGTGGCCGCGGCGAACGGCGTCGGCGGCGACGGCTGTGTTCGGGTTCGGGAGAGAGAGGAAGAGCAGAGGGGCGGGGCCTCGAGGAAGAGTGAGAGGGGTCCGAGGGGGCTGCGTGGCGTCGCGGGAGGGAACCAGGGGAGGAGGAGGCAAGCAGGGAGGCAGGAGGTGGCCTGGGCGTGTGCCCGCGCGCTCCGGCCACGCGCCTGCGCCTACTGGCGCGAGGAGGAAGGCGACAAGGGGGGGGAGAAGTGGTGGGCTGGGCCGCTGCTGGCTGCACAGTGTTGGGCCAGGTAAGTGGCGCCAGGTAAGTCCTTCTGCTCTCTTTCTTTTACTTTTTTTCTATTTTCTGTAGTTTGTTTTGATTTAGTTTAGCAACTAAATCATTTAAATAAATTCTGTAGATTTTTATGTGGCTTGCTAAAATATATACAAAGCCACTCACAAACTTCCAGAATTATTGGAGTCATATTTAATATATATTAAATATAAATCCAAAGCAAATAGTTATTGGATTAATTCAAATGGCCAAAATAATTATCTCTGTGACTCCAAAAATATTGGTTTAATTTTTACCTCTTACCAATATTTCCATGGAATAACAGGAA
>NW_021219203.1:0-2621 GCF_002162155.2 Triticum dicoccoides
GTTTCTTTGGCTTCTTTCTTCGGGCCCTCGGTGTTGCATATTTTCCCCTTATTAAAATTGCTCGTCAATTGACACTGGACCCGAAGAATTGGCAAGGAGTTCAAATATTTGGAAACTCAGTTAAACAGAATGGAATTCTCAGCCGACTATAGTGAAATTTGGAATATCTCGTCTGAATGCGAATGATATCCTGGATTGATTATCAGCACCAAGTTTGCATTAGTGTGCACTCCTCCTCACCGTACTGATAATCAAAGATTACCTTAGTAGGCACTCTTCATAGCAGTGATGATCAAATCAGCAAGAAGATAAATTGTGTGCAAGATCGACAGTATATCATCTGTCAAAGGTATGGTTCAGATGCAAGGTTTGACTCTTTGTTGAGGATGATTTTGAAACATGATATACCTGGAAGCAAGTGAGAATGTGCCATCTATTCAATACTCAGAAAGGAGGATAGTTCATCAAACCTCTTTTCGTACAAGTAATCCACATCAGAAATATTAAGATGGTATGTATATGTGGTAATCGGTCCGCATATCACAATGAGAAGCTTCTGTTGTAAGCAACCCATTCTTCTCTCGCAAGCTACCAGAGAAGCTTCCATTGCAAGATTCCTTTATCTTCCTCAGTACGAATTACGGATGACTCCACGTGCAAGATACTCTGTCTTATTCATAAGCAACCGCAAAAGCTTCCGGCATAAGGTACTGAGTCCTTCCCCAGCAAGCCTTTAAGGGGGGAAGCTTCTGAAGCACGATATCCAAACTTCCTCAACAAGATACTCTTGATGGTTTACAGCATAAGCCATCCAATCGTCCTCAGTATGGCATTAGTGCAAGATACTACCCTTTGAATTGATAGCTTATGGCAGTGTATCCCAAGAATCAGTCAGACAACAAGTCTGCCTCGAGAATCTGTTACTATGGTGAGTATGGTGCCAAGTTCTTGCAAGTCCCTGGTACAATGATGAAGTCAAGGTAAGAATCTGAAGACCTAACGAGTTATGCAAGAATAAAAAAGCCAGTTATACACCGCAGTGTGACAAAGGACTATGAAGATTGATGACAACAGTGAGCTCTGTAAAAGTACCTATGGACCTGGAATGTGGTCCTAATGAGCCCTTGTCTACTTTTCTCCGGTAACGGCACTACGCCTATGTTCTAAGGTATTTTTGTCTGGCTGGGATGGATGCCGACTTTATATTTCTCTATTCAACAACTGTCGCGAGTTCTGAGCCGCTTTCCGGCTATCTCGTATAGCTGTTGAGTTTCTTTTTGTGATAATGGGCCTTTGCTCTCAACTGCTTTTCGCTCATCTTAGGGAACTACCACGTTCTTCTTATCAACATGGTCTCATGCTCTGAGCTATTTTTCAGCTGTCTTGAGCCGTGGTTGAGTTATTTCAGTGATGTCCCAGATCTGAGTTGTAAAGACCATTGTGGTGGCTACTGATTTATTTGTCGATTTCTTGCAAGGGTTTGGATGATCATTTCCCTACGGTTAAAACTTTAGAGACGATGAGCCTGCAATTTGAATGATGCTACCATGTCAGGAGATGAGGATAAAAGTACGCATGTCAGAATATTGTACCCAACAGTATCTATGGTCACACAAAGAAGCAATATGAGCAAGGTCTTTCAGAAAAGGATCCAGCCCAGGAAAATAATAATGAAGGAGAAGACCGGTGATGCAGGTATAAAAAATTGTTACATGAACCACATGGTGCAGATACCCCAAACAGTATGAGTCAGCATTGATCACCATGAATATTCACCAAAGGGGTCTACTCAATTTTAGTTAAGGACCCCATATCCAGACAACCCTCTCAGTTAACAATATGTGCTCAGATTTGTCAGTATCGAATATCTGAGTCGGTCAAGTCAGACCAAGGGGCCATTCAACAGTCTGACCCTGGCAAGCATGGTAAAGCGTCACACAGCCTAGCTTCCCCATGGATATGCCGATGGAATGAATAATCATGATGATGAATAACAGTCTTGAGGCATGTGTCCTCACTTATGAGGATCATCAAAGGATATCCTGTCATGAACTAAATTCTTCTGCCAGCACCATCGTCAGCCAAGACTGTAGATACTATCATATAAGGTCGTACCCCTTTATGCTGACCACAATAGGAGACACTCAAATATTTGGTACGAATTTTATACTCAAGACAGTGGAGCCAGTCAAGATGATTCAGAAACTCCTGCGAGAAGTTAGAATCCGTTAGGAGAACGGTTATGAACTACCTCACTGCTTTGAACCTGGAGGACCTACAGTTAGTTGAGAAACCCAATGCAAGGAGCAAAATGATTGGGTGTCCACCAGGAAAAATCTGATCTCCACTTCATGAAAGGTTGTCGGTGCTGGATGACACATCCACCAGAAAATCACTCTTGGACTTATGAGACGGGCATATGTCTCAGTCATTATAACTTGTCACTCAGCTAAGTTAGCAGATATGAAAATAATTGGAGCCAGTATAAGCATGAACATGTAAGGTAAGTTCTGTCGGGATGTGGATACAGTGAAGCAAACCAACCCAGAGCCAGACAACCTCGTCATATGAAATTCAGTGGTGAACAATCAATAAACGAAAAATGATACCTGAGTTGGAAA
>NW_021219204.1:0-1760 GCF_002162155.2 Triticum dicoccoides
GGAATTAAGTCAATCTGATGCTCAATCCCTCGAATAGGCGGTAATCCCGGTGGCACGTCTTGTGGAAAGACATCAGCGAACTCCTGCAAAATGTTAGTGACAGCAGGAGGCAAAGAGGAAGGCACGTCCTCGAATGAAAATAATGCCTCTTTGCACACAAAAGCATAGCAAACAGATTTGCTGAAATCTAGCTCATCAATATCAGATTTGGTGGCAAATAAACATGCACTTTTCAATTTAATTTCAGAAGCAACACTAGATGGTTTATTATTAGGCTTCATTTGTTGCTCAAATTCTTTTGCCACAATCTGATTTTCACTCTTATTCGTCTCCTGTTTTGCTTTATTAGCTCTATTAATATCATCTTTCAAAATGGAATCAGGAGTCATAGGAAGCAAAGTAATATTTTTATCCTTATGAACAAGAGTATAGTGATTGTTTGTACCATGGTGTACAGAATTTTTATCAAATTGCCATGGTCTACCAAGTAATAAGGAACATGCTTGCATAGGTACCACATCACAATCAACATAATCAGCATATGTAGAGATACTAAAATGCATACGAACAGTACGTGTTACCTTAACCTTGCCGCTGTTGTTGAACCATTGGATGTAGTAAGGATGTTGATGTGGTCTTGTGGTGAGAGAAAGCTTCTCCACCATCTCCATGCTAGCCAAGTTGTTGCAGCTCCCTCCGTCTATGATGACGCGCACAGAACGTCCTTCACAACTCCCTTGGTATGGAACAAATTGTGCCTCTGATTTTGCTCAGCTTGTGTGACCTGCACACTCAAAACACGTTGAGCAACTAAACATTCATACCTGTCAGCGTCTTCAGGAGCCATGTATTGCGTCTCATGATCAGAATCATCTCCACCATGTTCTTCACGTGTAATAAGAGCCAAAGTCTCCTCATCATAGTCACTAGCGGACTCATATCCACCATCCGCGGTAGCAATCATCACACGCAGAGATTTGCATTCTCTCGCATAATGACCTCCTCCCTTACAACGATGACAAATAATATCACTTGTGTGCCCTGTTGATGCCATGGAAGAAGAAGAACGCAGTGCAGGCCCCGCAGGTGCGCTCTTGGCAGATAATGGTGGTTGTGCCTGTTTTCTTGTATCACGGCTGGAGGTGGCACCTGATAGAGGCGAGGGTGTCCCAATCTTTCGATGAGATGATAACTATCGATTTGGTGGAGACGACTTTCACGATCCGACTACAAACGTGCACGACGTTGCGCCTTAGCAATCGCTAAACCAATCTCCTGAGGTTACTGACGATGCTGAAAGCACGGTCAGCCTGACCACGAAGGTCTATTCCTGCAAGCAATCGAAGAACGAGCAAGAATGTGATAAAGCAATCTGAATATTGCAAATATATATGAAGTATTGATAATGGTGGGGATCCGGAAGCGGTCTTGGTCTGGTCGTTGGACACAAACGAAGTACACGAAGTTGCAATGGCTAACTTTTAACTAAACAAATCCCAAGGAAAAGCTACTAGATGGATCTACTTATATAGGAGCAAGGGGTGGAGGCCAAGGAGGTGGGAGGACGTCCCAAGGCAGCCTAAAACTAAATCTAGGTCGTACAAGGCCAATGGGCCCAAGTGGAGGTGATGTAACACCTTTGGACTTGTAGTTTGACTCGGATTCTGCTGCAGCATCAGATTGTTTCGTCCACAACTCAACGCTCCGGACGAATTTGAAGGTGATTCCAATTGGGTTGGAAAGTGCACGAAATCTAGTTT
>NW_021219205.1:0-582 GCF_002162155.2 Triticum dicoccoides
TCATATTCATATTCATTTTTAAAAAAATAATAATAAAAAAGTGTAGACTACAATTGTCGTTAAACAACAATTATTACTGTTTTTATAAAAAAATATTACTGTTTCATATTCATATTCATTTTCTAAAAAATTATTACATGCAACAAAAAATAAAAATAAATTACTTATGGCGCACCTCTAGCTGGTGCGCCATTGCTATTTATAAAAAAAGATTACTAATGGTGCACCTCTGCCTGGTGCGCCATTGCTATTTATAAAAAAAAAGATTACTAATGGCGCACCTCTGCCTGGTGCGCCATTGCTATGTAAAAAAATTACTAATGGCACCCCGACCGCGGGTGCGCCATTAGTACGCTTCCCCTCCCCCCTAGCTAATTCCTCCCTCTCCCTCTCGCCAGATCCCCTTCGTCCCTCTCCCTCGCCAGATCCAACCGCGCGCTGCCCCGACGCCGCCGCCCCGACCCTCGCCGAACTCCACCCCCGCCGCCCCCGCGCCCCCCACCACCGCAGCTCCCCTGCGCCCCTGCGCCCCCCACCACCGCAGCTCCCTCGCGCCGCTGCCCCCGCGCCCCCGCGCCCCCA
>NW_021219206.1:0-1395 GCF_002162155.2 Triticum dicoccoides
ACGCCTGGCGCAGTGCGCCGTACGGGGTAGGCATGACCCATCCGGCGCGGCACTGTTGCCATGTTGACCCTGGCATCACCCACGACGGGCCGCCAGCGTGGCCCATAGACGGTGGGCCCCTTTGAGTAGAGAGACGCCCGAAGGTGGCCAAGCCTCCAACCAGTCGGCCCAAGACAGAGCCGGCTCCCCGTAGCCGGCTTGCCGCCTCCCTCAAAGAAGACGCCCCATTAAGGAGACAAGACGCGGTGAGGCTACAGCGATCGCCTGACAGGCGGTGGTACTGTAGCCGCGCTTACCACGACGAAGCCCACGTCAACAAGATGGAGCCACAGTAACCCGCCGCCGACCAGGCCCTGGACAGTGGGGCCTGCCTGTCGACCAAGGGGCCGGCAGCCGGCGGGACCCACCAGTCGGCGGGCCCCAGCAGCCGGCGCAGAAGCCGGCGAGCGCAGTCACAGACGGCTGGGCCCCGCGCCCAGTCGGATTACCATTGTACCCCCGGGGGTAGGCCTATATAAACCCCCCCCGGAGCACCCATGCAAAGGGTTCGATCCTCTGCTAGTTCTAGACACCATACAAGGAGAAGAAGCAGGCTAGCCGTGCCCACCTTCCTCCTCCCACCAAACAGCTCAAGGAGCGTTGTGTAGCTACTTGATTCATCTAGTGAACATGCGGAGACCCCGCCGAGCAGCAGTAGGGGTGTTATCTCCACGGAGAGCCCCGAAGCTGGGTAAGATCCGCCGGCGTGCATGTCTTCGCCTTATCCCGTTTCCAGGCACCGGCGATGTCTTACTGGCTCCCACAATGATAAGCCACCCGTTGGCATATGTCGCACCTACCACCCGATATTTGGCACCCACCGTGGGGCACGGTGCACCGTCGTCCGGAGACCTGTTCTGGATGGGAACCTTATTCCTCCCCCGCGAGCGTAGCCAGCCCGGCACGCCCGATGGCGCTTGCCACAACGCGCTGCAAGGCGTCACCAGCATCTGCGCGGCGAGTAGCCTCGCCGATCTCCTCGACGAAACTCTCATCTCCGACGAGCTCGCCTCCGATGCGGGCACCGACCACCTCGCCAACCTTTTCGGCCAGCTCCATGTCTCCAGCGAGCCTGCTGCGGACCTGGAGTCGGTTGGCTCCACCGACCCGATGCCTGTCGACTCCGACACGGCCTCCTACGACACCTTCCCCACCAACGTCACGATCTACAATGACCCGCTTCCTCGAGCCGACGGCTGCGATGCTGTCACCACCGAAGTGATGGTTGTCGGCCACGGCGGCCAGGCCGACGAGAGCGCCCGCGACGCCTCGCACGCGGCGGCCCACGACTTGTCCGCTCCCCTCCCGGCTAATGCCGATGACGAAGCACTGGAGGCACGCCGCCTCGCCCTCCTC
>NW_021219207.1:0-1023 GCF_002162155.2 Triticum dicoccoides
ACGAACCCAGGGGTGCGTTTACGTGTCGGTCATCAACGTTCGTGGTTTTTGTCGATTCTGACACGTTTCGTTGACTATTACTCACCGTTTTGGTATGCCAAATGATTTCCATGGTTGTTGAACCCCAAGGTGCGGCTACGTGTCGGTCATCAACAATCATGGTTTTGGCCGATTCTGGCCCATTTCAAGGACTATTACTCAGTTTTGGTGTCCTGCAAAGACTCCCACGATTGAGGAACATCGGGGTGTGTTTAAGTGTCGGTCATCTACACTTGCAGTTTTGCCGATTCTGGCCCGTTTCATGGACTCTTACTCACTGATTTGGGGTCCCTGAGAGATTTCCATGATTGACGAAACCCGGGGTGCGTTTATGTATCGTAAATCAATAATCCTAGATTTGGCCGATTCTGGGCTCTTTCATGGACTATTACTCACCGTTTGGGGTCCCAAAGCGATTTCCATGGTTGTCGAACCCAAAGGTGTACTTACGTGTTGGTCGTCAAGACTCGCAGTTTGGGCCGATTCTGTCCCGTTTCTTGGACTATTACTCAGTTTTAGGTTACCGAAGTGATTTCCACGATTGACAAACCCCGGGGCGCGTTTACGTGTCGGTCATCATACCTCACAATTTTGGCCGATTCTGGCCCATTTCGTTGGCTATTGATCACTACTTTGGGGTCCCGGAGTGATTTCCACAATTGATGAACCCCGGGACGCGTTTTCGTTTCGGTCATCAACACTCGTGGTTTTTGTCGATTGTGGCCCGTTTCGTGGACTACTACTCACTGTTTTTGGGGTCCCAAAGCGATTTCAATAGTTGTTGAACCCCAAGGTGCGCTTACGTGTCGGTCATCAACAATCGCAGTTTTGGCCGATTCTGGCCCGTTTCATGAACTATTACTCACTTTTTTGGGGTTGTGGACTGATTTCCATGATTAACGAACCCAGGGTGCGTTTACGTGTCGGACATCAACACTCACAGTTTTGGCCGATTCTTGCCTGTTTCGTGGACTATTACTCACT
>NW_021219208.1:0-2025 GCF_002162155.2 Triticum dicoccoides
GATGTCATGAGCCGGGCTCCCATTTATAGAGGCGTCACGACTGTTGTGGTCCGTAATGGGAGCTCGACCCTCTTCTGGAAAGATGATTGGCATGATGACATTCTGGCCGACAGCCACCCCCGGTTGTTCTCATTCACTAAACATGAAGATGCCTCCATGCTAGGGCTCTTGACCTCGCCTACGCTCAGTTAGAACTTTCACCTGCCATTGTCAATACAAGCTAGGGGTGAGCTCGAGGCCTTGCAAGACACCATGTCCTCTTTTGTGCTCACCAAAGGGAACGATGCCTGGCGCCCGGTTTGGGGCTCGGAGGGGCTCGCTTCCAACAAGTTTTATCTGCACTATTTTCGGCATGAGGTGGTGGACGAGGCGTTTGCTTGGGTCTGGAAAGCAAAATGCACCAACAAATGGAAAGTGTTTGGGTGGCTGCTCCTGGGGGACAGACTAAACACTCGAGGGCTAGTCAAAAGGAAACACATGAAGCTGGATGACGACTACACGTGCCTTCTATGCCATCAGCCGCCCGAGGAAACTGTGGAACACCTGTTTTTTCAGTGTGAGTTCAGTAGGGCTTGTTGGGAGAAGCTAGGGATCACTTGGCCAAGACAGGGCAATCGAGTGCAACTCTTGCATGCGGCCAAATGTTCGTGGAACGGGCCCATGTTCATGGATATCTTCATTATTGCTTCGTGGAGCATAATAAGCATTTTAGGAGGGTGACGCCCTCCGTTGATGGATGGAGCCAGAGATTCAAACTAGATTTTGGCATGATGAGACATAGAATCAAAGAGGCCTTAGTGCCATTTGTTGATAGGGTGGTCAACCTAGTCTAATCCCCCCTATACCATTGTTGTATAGGACTTCCACTCTACCCCCCATGTAATCTCTCTCTCATGTAATTTGGTGTGTTGAGGTGTAATATAAAGTCAGTGGGGGGTTTCCCTCACTGTCCCAAGCTTTCAAAAAAAACTATAATTTATCTCACGTTATTTTGCCTATCTTGAGGCACCATACCCCAAAAGGGATTGACAACCTCGTTAACACGTCGGGTTGCAAGGATTTGTTATCTGTGTGCAGGGGCTGTTTACGTTGTGTTGCTTGGTTCTCCTACTGGTTCGATAACCTTGGTCTCATCTGAGGGAAATACCTACCTCCGCTGTGCTGCATCGTCCCTTCCTCTTTGAAAAAAAACCAACGTAGCTTCAAGCGACATCAAAAGGAATTTCTGGTGCCGTTGCCGGGGAGGATCTTCAACATAACCAGGTTCCTAATCACAATCTCATCTCCTCGCAATTTACATTATGTGCCATTTGCCTCTCGTTTTCCTCTCTCCCACTTCACAAAAAATTGCCATTTTATTCGCCCCTCTTTTTCCATTTGCCGTTTTCTTGCCGGATCTGTTTTTGAGTGCAATCTTGTTGTGTGGTCATCATGACTCAAGAGAACACCAAATTATGGGATTTCTCAAATACCAACAACAATGATTTTATTGGCACTCCAATTGCTCCTCCCGCTACTAGTGCGGAGTCTTGTGATATTAATACCGCTTTGCTGAATCTTGTTATGAAAGATCAATTTTACGGTACTCCTAATGAGGATGTCGTGTCCCAGCTTAATACCTTCATGGAATTATGCGTTATGCAAAAGAAAAAAGATGTGTACAATGATGTGGTTAAGATCTAATTATTTCTGTTTTCTTTGCATGATTCTGCAAAAATTTAGTTCTCTTCTTTGCCTTGCAATAGTATCGATTCTTGGAATAAGTGCAAAGATGCTTTTATCACTAAGTATTTTCCTCCCGCAAAAATGATTTCCCTTAGAACTCAGATCATGAATTTCAAGCAACTTGAACATGAGCTTGTTGCACAATCTTCGGAAAGGATGAAAATGATGCTAAGGAATTGCCCAACTCATGGGTTAAATCTTTGGATGATCCTACAAAATTTTTAGGCGGGGTTGTATTTTGTTTCTCGTAATCTTTTAGATTCCACCGTGGGTGGAACTTTTATGGAAATTACTTTGGGT
>NW_021219209.1:0-1161 GCF_002162155.2 Triticum dicoccoides
TGGCTGTGACGCCCCCGATTCAATCGTACACTAATCATGCACGCAAATGTGTACGATCAAGATCAGGGACTCACGGGAAGATATCACAACACAACTCTACAAATAAAATAAGTCATACAAGCATCATAATACAAGCCAGGGGCCTCGAGGGCTCGAATACAAGTGCTCGATCATAGACGAGTCAGCGGAAGCAACAATATCTGAGTACAGACATAAGTTAAACAAGTTTGCCTTAAGAAGGCTAGCACAAACTGGGATACAGATCGAAAGAGGCGCAGGCCTCCTGCCTGGGATCCTCCTAACTACTCCAGGTCGTCGTCAGCGGGCAGCACGTAGTAGTAGGCACCTCCGGTGTAGTAGGGGTCGTCGTCGACGGTGGCGTCTGGCTCCTGGACTCCAACATCTGGTTGCGACAACCAGAAAGAAAGGAAAGGGGGAAAAAGGGGGGAGAAAGCAACCGTGAGTACTCATCCAAAGTACTCGCAAGCAAGGATCTACACTACATATGCATGGGTATATGTGTAAGGAGGCCATATCAGTGGACTGAACTGCAGAATGCCAGAATAAGAGGGGGATAGCTAATCCTATCGAAGACTACGCTTCTGGCAGCCTCCGTCTTGCAGCATATAGAAGAGAGTAGATTGTAGTCCTCCAAGTAGCATCTCCAAGTAGCATCTCCAAGCAGCATCTCCAGTAGCATCGCATAGCATATTCCTACCCGACGATCCTCTCCTCGTCGCCCTGCGGAAAAGCGATCACCGGGTTGTCTGTGGAACTTGGAAGGGTGTGTTTTATTAAGTATCCGGTTCTAGTTGTCATAAGGTCAAGGTACAACTCCAAGTCGTCCTGTTACCGAAGATCACGGCTATTCGAATAGATTAAACTTCCCTGCAGGGGTGCACCACATAGCCCAACACGCTCGATCCCATTTGGCCGGACACACTTTCCTGGGTCATGCCCGGCCTCGGAAGATCAACACGTCGCAGCCCCACCTAGGCTCAACAGAGAGGCCAGCACGCCGGTCTAAACCTAAGCGCACAGGGGTCTGGGCCCATCGCCCATAGCACACCTGCACGTTGCGTACGCGGCCGAAAGCAGACCTAGCCTAGTGGCGTTCCAGTCCAATTTGGCGCGCGCCGCTCCGTCGCTGACGTCTGAAGT
>NW_021219210.1:0-858 GCF_002162155.2 Triticum dicoccoides
TGTGTGAGCTAAGTGTGTGAACACGATTTGGTAAAGGTAGCGGTGAGAGGCCATGTAGGAGTACATGGTGGGTTGTCTCATTGCAGCCGTCTTCAGGAACTGAGTTCTGTGTTTGTGATCCATGACCAGTTACTACCACACATTGGGTTCTGGTAACTCGACCCCTCTCGACTTATTAATCAACATGATCTCTGTCCAGGAGTTGCAACTAGTTTCTGGTGTTTGTAGGTAGTGTTAGTAGTCTACCAAGTGGCACCCGGTACAGGTGGGCTTGGGACAGACTAGGCACAGTGGCACGGTGTACCAAGTGGCACCCGGATGGTGGGCTTGGGAACCCTGCTCACATCGTTTGGGGCCGTGAGCGACACCCCGGCCGAATCTCCTTGCGGATGGAACCCGAATAGGCGATAAACCTGGACTAGAGACTTGTTTGGTTAGTCAGGTCGTGGCCGACTCCCTCGCCCGGCTTCCGCTTGAAGGTTGCCGAGGTACATGACGTGTACAGGGCGGTAAGTGGTGAGAGCGTGTGTGAAGAAGTACACCCCTGCAGGGTTAACATCATCTATTCGAATAGCCGGATTCCTCGGATATGGAAACTTGGACCCCTTGTACAGTTCATAGACAAGTGAAAGTGGATACTCTAAAATACGCAAGATAAGCGTGAGTGCTATGGATGGCGTTCTCGTAGGGAGACGGGAGCGGATCCATAGTGGTGTATTGATATGGTGAATATGTGGACTCGTGTGCGCCACCTCAAAAGAGTTACTTGCAGTCGTAGTTCAGGATAGCCACCGAGTCAAAGCTGGCTTGCTGCAGTTAAACTCCACCACCCCCTTGTTGATAATGATGCATATGTAG
>NW_021219211.1:0-7425 GCF_002162155.2 Triticum dicoccoides
ACTCGAGACGAAAAGATCCCAAGGAGTATGAGGACATGATTGAAATTCTAGAGAAGTAAGTTAAATCGATCATTATCGCACCATATCGGTAACTTTGTTCATCTCCTGATATCAAGTAATTGTTTTCTTTGTCTGCTGGCAGGGTTTGGAAAAAATTCACCTCAAAAACTCCAGGACTGCCGAAGAAGCTGCAATTTAGACACCCGAAAGTAAGTACTATAGTAGCATGTTCCACGCATCTCCTAGTGATTCAAGTGCTAGTTTGATCAATACCATTTAGCATGCTTGCTAATTATCAGTTTGATTGACCTCGATCTATTTCTTGTAAAGTGGTTGTGGCAGGAACAAGGGAATGATTACCGTGGATACTACATTTGCGAGTCCATCCGCCACACGACCTGTGAGCGGGGCTACTATGATAAACAATATGAAGTACCTAAATAATAATATTCACAATTTTATTTTATTACCATCATTTGTGTTCAGTTTCATTTATTCATATATATGTATTGACCCCCTTCTTCAAATTAGATATTTCGGATGCGGGATGAACTCCTACCACCAGATCGTATGCGAGGAATCAAAGAGGAATTGGCGGCATTCTTTCTTGACCACGTGATTGCTAAAGACGGAGAATACCATGTGGACCCTGAGTTCATTTAGAATTAGGAGATTATATTGTAAGAGATAATTATATTGTATATATGTAGCCAGTACGTAGCGTCGGATAGATATACAAGAATTTGTTGTTCGACCAATCTCTCAGAGAAGGAGAGGTGGTCGATATCACTTCTCTCTATATGCATATGTTCATGACGATCTTCTGTTTCCTTCATTTGCTTACTAGCTAGCGTGTCTAGTCCTCTCTATATGTATAGTATGTAGCGTCGACCAAGCACGGAGATAAGAGAGGACACTTCTCTCTATTAATTAGCTAGCTAACACAATATATGAAACATCTAAATTAACCCCCCCAAAACCCCCTAACCCCCCCCCTTTCAAAAAAAAATCAAAAACCCCAGCACCTGAAATGCTGACGTGTGGATGCCTATTGGTCCCGGTTGGTGCTACCAACCGGGACCAAAGGGCCTCCTGCCTGGGCTCGCCGCACCGGCCACGTGGAGGCCCATCTGTCCCGGTTTATGCAAGAACTGGGACTAAAGGTATAGGGCATTAGTACCGACACTTTAGTCCCGGTTCAAAAACCGGGACTAATGGCCCTTACGAACCGGGACTATAGGTCCTTTTTCTACTAGTGCCTGATGCTCTCTGATGTATCTATAATTTTTGTTATGTTCATGCTATATATTTATATAAAGTATACATGCTTTTTGGCACACTTCTATATCATTTCATTGGATTAACATGTTAATCTAGTGCCAAAGGTCATTGTTGTTTCTAGTGTTTTTGGCTTTTTCGAAAACTGATATTTTCGGAGACGATTTGTTTTGGGAAAAATCATGACAATGCCCACGCGACCAAGCCCTGGTCACACTACTTGTCCGCGTGGCGGTTGTGGAGATCGGTTGGGGCTCTCCTTCGACCGCATGAAAGCTCCGAATTTTTTTGCATCACTTTGAAATTTCAGATTTTTTGAGTTACGGATCTTCAGTAATCTATAATATGGTGAAACGACTCAGAAAACAACGCGAAGAGAAATTTCAGAAAAATACCATCAGATGGGAGATCCAATCTTGGAGGGGGCTCTGACCCTCCGGGGAGCCATGAAACACCCTGGACTAGACGGGGAAACCTCTTCCCACCTAGGGGGGCAAGGAATAAGAATAAGGAGGGGCCTCTCTCCCCGCCTCTCCCTGTGGCGTCGGAGTGTCGTAGGGGGAACCATCATCATCGACATCATCTCCAGTGCCTCCATCAACCTCACCGCCATCTCTATCACCATCTCCACCCTTTCTAAAGTTGTCCACTCTCCCATAAACCTCTGTAATCCCTTGTGTGACCATGCTTCGTGAGTTATGAGTACCTCAACGACAACCGTCGGTTCCTTGGTGTGATAGCATTGGTGCTACATATCTTTCTTCCAATCCGGCATTTCATGCACGTACAAAACACATCAAAGTTGATTACTATTTTGTCAGCAAACGTGTCACGGAAGCTACTTCAGATCGAGTTCATCTCCTCTAAAGATCAAGTTGCGGATATCTTTACCAAGCCATTACTGTTACTTTTGATTGAGCATTGTCGGCGCAATCTCAACTTAAGGAACGCGGTTGAGATTGAGGGAGGGTATTAGACTTGTAGCTTACGTAACATGTATTTGTACAATGTAAATCTCCATATATATAAACCAATGAACCCTTTGGTGTGTGCGATTGACCAAATATTTATTGATACAATGGGCATGTCTGTGTGTGTGCTTTTTTCCCATGTGGATTATAAACAACGATATAACGGAAGAACATGTTGAAATAGTGAATATTCGACGAGGCGGTTTGTTCATTTGCTGGTAACTTAGCATGTTCGTACCATGAAGTGAAGTAGAAATTGCTTAGCATAGCCAACATTTTTCGCGGTAACTCGATCTTTTATGGCGAATTGGCTAGTAGGTTTCAAAGGGAACTGGTAGATTGTTCAATTTATGTTGATTGATGACATACATATTGAGTGCACGCTCCAAATTTCACTTGTTTATAATAATTCCCCTTTATATATACTGCTCCGACCTCACCAGAGTAGATATCACCTTACGTTGTTTCACTTTGTTTTAACTTGCAAGCTAGCACCTCCCCAAAAACACTTGTTGGGTAGCACATAGCTTAACATATAATGCAGGGGGAACCACGTTAACAAATGGAAACTGGGAACCGGAGGCTTCAGGAATGTGGGTAGAGGGGGATCAGTGCGGTCGGGAGCTCAGCTGGCTGGTCAGGCGCACTGTTGTTAAACCGGGATGAGCAAGTCATCATCGCGCTGCGTGTCTGCTCCAGCGCCTTCCAGTCATACTTTGTTGTCCCGCGGCACATGCAGGCGTTGCTTGTCACTGAGCGCCAACGGGCCACTGCCATCATTGGAGGTGCCCACTATGATTCTCGGTCGGGTTTTCTCTGCCCCAATGCGTGCCCGCACTGCTGCACAACGTGGTAGGCATACCTTGTTGCCTTTGGGTTGATCAAGTTGCATTTGTAGTAGTGTACAAGATCGATTTCTGGTTGATTTTGTGTTGGCGTTCACGCTTTTCTAGTCGAGCATCAGAGACATGCTAGCAGCGTCCTAAGGCAACCCAATGCAATGCTTTGTGTCTTGTTTTAGATAGTGCAAAGTGTACTCATGTCTGATGCACCTTACAAACCATTCTTGCCATCATTGACTGCCTCTGTAGACTGTAGGTAACCGCATTGCCCAGCGCAAATTCGAGGCGGATGATTCTTGGGATAGCGTCCACGTGGAGAACATCCCGGGCAATCGGCACATAGACCTGTACCTGAATCAGGATTCCCAGAGGTACAAGCTTGAGGTGTTCTTTGACGACACTAGCAACTGCTACAAGTACGACTACGGAGCAACAATGCCGTTGATGCTGTCGCACATGTACCAGTACCAACACCCACACCAGTTGCAGAGGAAAGCCCTGTTCCAGTGCTGCTGGGTTCCCCCACAACCACCGGGGGATGCCATGCCGGAGGCCACGATAGCCATTCGGCAGCCAAGGTCCCTTCCAAGACAAGAGCCGCAGCCAGCTGCAGGCTCAGTCGACGCTCTGAGACTCCCATACTCTTCCTTGAATGAGCAGATGGACGGTGGGTCACCTGCCTTTACTAGTGACTACTGACTAGTCGCCTAGTAGCATCATGGCCGGCGCGGCCAATGGCGAGAACGGAGAAGGTCCCTGGGCCACCTGATTTCGAAGAGGGTGAGTGATGTCGGAGCACTCTGTTTTTCCGCAGCCATTCATACGATTTTCTCTTTTGTTGCTTTGTGTGGTTCACACAACCCACACTTGTTATATGATGCTTGTAATTAGCATCACGCCTATTTTTAGAGAAAAAAATGAATTGTGATGATGAGGTTATCTTTGTGCTTTTCACTGGACAATACTCTATATGAAATTTATTTTTCATTTTTTACATGTATCCAAAATCCCTAATACCGACAAGACGACACAGCTGTTTGTGATGTCAATGATTAGTGATAAAAGTAGGCATAACTGTATGCATCTTGTCTTCCATGTGGATCCTGTAACCATGTGGATTCTGTGTTGTTATTGTGTGCGGTTCACATATCTAATTATCTATGCATTGTTAATTAGGTATTGGACTGCATACGATGGTTGTAACCAATAGGACGTATATCAGAAAAAAGGGATTATATATCTGGGTGCTTCACTTGATGATACTATGTATACGTAATTATATATATTTTTACCCGCATATAAAATTCCGAATACTGAGAAGGTCGTATTAACGGAGTTGTTTGTGATAGCAATGATTAGTGATAAAATGAGCTTATCTGTATGTGTGTTGTTTTCCATGTGGATTCGGAACGATGGCGCACTGAAAACATGTTGAAAGAATGAAGACTCAAGTGTATAAACCATGGAGTGAAGTAGAAGCTGCTTAGGGTGGCCAACTTTTTTGCGGTAGCTTGAGCTTTTATGGCGAAGGCTTTCAAAGTGAACCGGCAGGTATGCAAAGTTTATATTGATTGACGACGTACATACTGAGACTCTGGGCATTGGCCACGTGAAACCAAGTACACGCTCCAACTTTCAATTGCGTTAATAGTACTTCACCTTATATATACAACTCCAATTTCATGAAACTAGATATCACCCTACATGGTTTCACTTTGTTTTAACTTGTCGGGTAGTGCCTTCTCCTAACTTGTTGGGTAGCACGTGACTTAGCATATCATGTAGCGACAATCAAATAAACAAAGGGAAATGATTTGAGAGGGGAGATCAGAATAGCTGAAGAACGCGTGGGAACAGGAGGCTTCAGGAACGTGTGTAGAGCAATTTCTTTTTCATTTGCATGTGTATCCAAAATCCCCAACACCGAGCAGATAATAATGACATAGTTGTTCGTGATATAACTGATTTAGAGTGGATTGAGGAGTGATCAGACTAGTTTGTTCATATTTTTATTGAGCCAAAAACAAAGAAAAAAAATGTCAGAAGTGGGGTTTGAACCCACGCCCTCGTAAGAGGACCAGAACTTGAGTCTGGCGCCTTAGACCACTCGGCCATCCTGACTTGGTGTTGACAATATTAGTAATCTTTCTAATCTTTACTTTAATTTTCCGTTTGGAAGCTTTCCAAAGTCCTGCCTTGCAGTGTCCCTAGCCAGAGCATGTTCTTGAACATCTTTGGTATTGTGTCTCACCACATTGTTATTATATTGTACGAGCATGGCCAACTACTAATCTTGCATAGCTTCCCAGGTACTCCCTCCGTCCGAAAAAATTTGTCCCTCAAATGGATGTATCTAATATCAAAATAGTGCTACATACATCCATTTGACAGATAAGCTTGGGACAAGCTTTTCCGGACGGAGGGAGTATGTTCTGTAGACTTGTAGCTATTCCTCTTGTTGGCCAATGCTTGCATAGCCCTGCAGCCTGTATGTCTTAAAAAATGTTTCTGTTTGTAGCAAACCAATATTTTCTTAGGAGGATGACCCTCAATCTTTGCATTTGGGCGATGCATGCAGCTGTTTTATTAATTATTTATAAAGATCTTACAAAGTAATACATAAGGTAATCTGAAGCCATCATCTTAGCAACATTTGTCGCTACTCCTATCCACTTGATGAAGGGGTGCCGATAGTCTGAGTCTAACACCAAACAGACATCACACTAAAGCCTAACATCTAAACCCAGATGCCCCAACCAAGCCGCGTTGCTGGGGCACACACACCGGTCGGGCACATTCACAGAGGCCGCCGCCACCGTCTTCCACCGACCCATCTCCAGAGCAGAAACTGATGCATCGACCTTTCCAGGCCTTCCATCGACATCACCATGGTGCCAGACAACAACACCATCCTTCACGTATCCATCCACACGCGCCCGTCGCTGAAACTCCGCAGCGCCATGCCACCAAGATCTGACGTTGGCCTTGCGCTAGATGTAACACCGCTCCTCCTCTAGTCCCCTCCAGCCAGCACTTCCTCCAAAACGATGCCCTCATGAGGGAGAATGACACCAAAGGCGCTGTCATCATCCGATCCGGAAGACCCAGATCTAGGGTTTTCCCCAGAGCATCCGAAAATGATAACACAAACTGCAAGGACGTTGCCTCAACAAGGAAACGACATCGAAGACGGCACCATCATCTGCCATGATGATAGATGACTGTAGCAAACCAATAAGTACACCATGACATCGAATGGTGATTTTGACTCGGGTAAGACTAAAGAACTGCAGAAACGTAAGGTGACTTTGATGTATAGGCCCCTGGGTGACTGCACCTTTTTCATGTTTTTCGCTACCTCTTGTATATTCGCTCATCTTTAATGAAAAGGCAAAGCACCTGCCATTTACCCTTCAAAAAAGAACTAAGGAACTAGCATTTTTTTAGAAAAGACTAGGCATGGACTAGCACAATCATATTTCCTGTCTCATGTTCACTCCAGGGTTATGTTTGAACAGGGAGGCATTCGTTCATGCCATTACCTGCAGATCATACATCCGGAGCATTTCCAAAATCTTATGTTAAGGTAGGCTACTGTAGCATCCTTTAGAAAAAATAGGACAGTGGTTCCAGATTTACGCTTAAATTCGATGCTATAGATTTGCAGCAACCGGTGTTGAGGCCTGGGTACCGGTGCGGCCGCAGATGAGCTATGAAAAATCGAACCCTGGCACTCGGGAGGGCTACTACGGTTCTGGTGTTAGATCATCAACGACGTTGCTGTCCCCGGAGTAGCCCTGGTATTCTCTACTTGAATTCAGGAGATTCAGATACCGAATGCAATAGGAATGGGAAAATGGAGCGGGCACTTGTTATACGCCAGTTGTAATGACGTGTATTTATAGGGAAAAACGAATTGTGATTATGAGTTATCTGCGTGCATTCCACTAGACAATACTCCCTTCATTTCTTTTTACTCCGCATATAAGATTTGTCTCCTCACTCTATTTCTTTTTACTCTGCGTATACGATTTGTTTCAAATCAAACTTCGTAAAGTTTGACTAAATTTATATTAAAAAATATCAACGTCTACAATATCAAAGTTATAAAATATGAAAATTGATTTCATGATACATATAATGCTATTACTTTGGTATTGTGAATGTCGTTAGTTTTTCCGATAAACTTGGTCAAACTTTACCAAGATTGACTTATGGCAAAACTTATAAACGGAGTAAAAGAAACGAAGGGGGTACTTTGTATATGAAATTCCTTTTGACTCTGTACATGTATCGGAAATCCCGTATAGCGAGAAGATCCTACCATCTTAATG
>NW_021219212.1:0-2083 GCF_002162155.2 Triticum dicoccoides
GATGCTATGATCAATTTGATACTTGATAATTGTTTTGAGATATGGAGGTAGTGATATTAAAGTCATGCTAGTTGGGTGATTATGAATTTAAAGAATTCTTGTGTTGAAGTTAGTAAGTCCCATAGCATGCACGTATGGTTAAAGTTGTGTGACAAATTTGAAACATGAAGTGTACTTGGCTTGTGCATCCTTATGAGTGGCGATCGGGGACGAGCGATGGTCTTTTCCTATCAATCTATCCCTCTAGGAGCATGCGCGTAGTGCTTGATTTTTGATGACTTCTAAATTTTTGCAATATGTATATGAGTTCTTATGACTAATGTTGAGTCCATGGATTATGCGCACTTTTTACCTTTCCACCATTGCTAGCCTCTTCGGTACCGTGCATTGCCCTTTCTCACCTTGAGAGTTGGTGCAAACTTCGCCGGTGCATCCAAACCCCATGATATGATACGCTCTATCACACATAAACCTCCTTATATCTTCCTCAAAACAGCCACCATACCTACCTATTATGGCATTTCCATAGCCATTCCGAGATATATTGCCATGCAACTTTCCACCGTTCCGTTCATCATCATGACATACATTACTTTTGTCATATTGCCATTGCATGATCATGTAGTTGACATCGTATTTGTGGCAAAGCCACCATGCATAATTTTTCGTACATGTCACTCTTGATTCATTGCACCATCCCGGTACACCGCCGGAGACATTCATATAGAGTCATATCTTGTTCTAGTTTCGAGTTGTAGTTCATATGTTGTAATCAATGAAAGTGTGATGATCATCATTATTAGAGCATTGCCCAAAAAGAAAAGAAAGAAAAAGAAAGGCCAAGAAAAAAAGGAGAAAGGCCAAAAAAAAGAAGAAAAAAAGAAGAAAAAAAGAAAAAGAAAAAGAAAATAAAAAAAATAAAAGGGCAATGTTACTATCTCCTTTTCCACACTTGTGCTTCAAAGTAGCACCTTGTTCTTCATGTAGTGAGTCTCATATTTCGTGTTTCAAAGTAGCACCATGTTTTTCATATAGCGAGTCTCATATGTTGTCACATTCATATACTAGTGAGAATTTTTCATTATAGAACTTGGCTTGTATATTCCTACGATGGGCTTCCTCAAATGCCCTAGGTCTTTGTGAGCAAGCAAGTTGGATGCACACCCACTAGTTTTCTTTTGTTGAGCATTCATTTATAGCTCTAGTGCATCCATTGCATGACAATCCCTACTCCTCATGTTGACATCAATTGATGGGCATCTCCATAGCCCGTTGATTATCCTCGTCAATGTGATACTTTCTCCTTTTTTGTCTTCTCCACACAATCCCCATCATGATATTCTATTCCACCCATAGTGCTATATCCATGGTTCACGCTCATGTATTGCGTGAAAGTTGAAAAAGTTTGAGATGATTTAAGTACGAAACAATTGCTTGGCTTGTCATCGGGGGTGTAGAATTTGGGAACATCTTTGTGTGACGAAAATGAAGCATAGCCTAACTATATGATTTTGTAGGGATGAACTTTCTTTAGCCATGTTATTTTGAGAAGACATGATTGCTTTGATTAGTATGCTTGAAGTGTTACTATTTCTTTTATCAATATGAACTTTTATTTTGAATCATTTAGATCTGAACATTCAAGCCACAATAAAGAAAATTACATTGAGAATTATGCTAGGTAGCATTCCACATCAAAAATTCTGTTTTTATCATTTACCTACTCGAGGACGAGCAGGAATTAAGCTTGGGGATGCTTGATACGTTTCCAACGTATCTATAATTTTTGATTGTTCCATGCTATTATATTACCCCTTTTTGGATGTTTATGGGCTTTATTTTACACATTTATATCATTTTTGGGACTAACCTACTAACCGGAGGCCCAGCCCGTATTGCTATTTTTTAGCCTATTTCAGTATTTCGAAGAAAAGGAATATCAAACAGAGTCCAAACGGAACGAAACCTTCGGGAGCATGATTTTTGGAACAAACGTGATCCGGAGAACTTGGAGTGCAAGTCAAGAAGCATACGAGGCCTCCAGGAGATAGGAGGGCGCGCCCACCCCTCCTGGGTGCGCCCC
>NW_021219213.1:0-1268 GCF_002162155.2 Triticum dicoccoides
CTCCCCGGAAGCCCTGCATCGCCGCCACGTCGCCGTTCCCCTCTTCGGGCTCCGACCACCGTCGCCGTCGATTCGCCGTCTCCAGCGCGTCCCCGAGCCCACTTCGACGCCCACTGCAACCGCGGTGAGCTACGCCACCGTTTCCCCCTCTCCTCCCCCTCGTTTCCCCACCATAGCCTCCTCCCCACCACGGCCGAACCTCCGCCGTCGCCGAGCTCGTCGTCGACGCAGCTCCGGTGACCATTTGGTCACCCCGGCGAGTCCAACGAGTTCGCAAGACCCCGTAGAGCATCCCTAGCGCCTCGCTTCGCTCGAATTCGAGCTCCAACCCCGTCCCCGTGCACGACCGAACCCCGGCGGCCGCAGCCGAGCTCGCCGCCGTCGACTCCGGCCACCCCGACCCCAACGGACTCCGCCAAGAGCTGCGGGTTGTCCTCAGCTCCACTCCGGTGGTCTCCGCGGCCCCTCTGGTGGCCGAAATGGCCAAAACCACTCCCGCCGCCACGTCGGGCTCGCCGGCGGCTAAACGCCGGCAGCCGACTTTGACTTTGACCACGGGTGGGCCCTGGTTGACTCCCCTGAGTCAGTGACAGGTGGGGCCCAGCCCTGTTAATTAAACAGGATTAGTTTTAATTAAATTTTAATTAAAATAATCACCCTGACATGCGGGACCCACTGTCAGGACCCCGACTCGATGTCACATCGATCTAGCTGGTAACACTTCATATCACTTTGTGGCCTCACGCACGGTATTCCCACGGGTGTCGTCTTACCTTTTCCCGGGACCGTTTGCGCCTTTTGGCTCACGTATATGATAGTGTCGCTAGCATCCATATGATAAAGAGCCCGGGCTGACATGACTAGTCGTAAACCCAAAGTGGCACAGACTTACAGGGACAGGCATCCATGACCCAGCTTCGAACGTGTCGGTCATCAGCAAGTGGGTCCGGGCTGTAGCACTGGGCTAGCAGGACTCCGGTAAACCGGGCTGTAGCGGGCTAACAGGACTCCGGTACTCAAAGCGTGACGTTTCCCCGAAGGGACAGACACAGGAACGAAGAAGGACACATGCCGGCCAGCCTAAGTGTTCCAGAGCAGTAGCAAGCTACCATGGCTCAGCGGTAACACTAGGAGACATTTCCCGGTAAGAGAGGCTACTAAAGATAAACAACTAGATAGTCAGATCCCACACATACCAAGCATTTCAATCATACACACAATATGCTCGATATGTGCAAATACAACGAAGCATCACAACATGACTCTAT
>NW_021219214.1:0-927 GCF_002162155.2 Triticum dicoccoides
CATAAAAGCATTTTCGAAATTAATTAAATAATTAATTAAATTCCTGAAATTAATAAAATCTTTTAAAAATCATATCTTTTAATCCGTAATCCGGATTAAAATATTTTCAACATGAAAGTTGCTCAGAACGACGTGACGAATCCGGATACGCAGTCCGTTCGTCCACCACACGCCTCTAACCTATCGAACCTGCAAACTTTCCTCTCCGGTTCATCTGTCTGACAGACGTCCGGAACCGGGAAAACTTCCCCGGATGTTTTTCCCCCCTAACCAGTACCCCCTCATACCACGTTAGGGCACGCCTAGCATCACTTCTTGACATGTCATGCATCGATATGCATCTATTTACTTGTATTCATTGTTTCTTCCCCCTCTTCTCTCCGGTAGACTACGAGACCGACGCTGCTGCTGGCCAGTTCGACTACGGTGTTGACGACCCCTCTCTCTTGCCAGAGCAACCAGGCAAGCCCCCCTTGTTCACCAGATATCGCCTATTCTACTCTATACTGCTTGCATTAGAGTAGTGTAGCATGTTACCGCTTTCGTTAATCCTATTCTGATGCATAGCCTGACATTGTCGCTACATCTGTTGATACCTTACCTGCAATCCTAAATGCTTAGTATAGGATGCTAGTTTATCATCATTGGCCCTACATTCTTGTCAGTCTGCCTTGCTATACTATTGGGCCGTGATCACCTGGGAGGTGATCACGGGTATATACTATACATACTACATACTACACAGATGGTGACTAAAGTCGGGTCAGCTCGAAGAGTACCCGCGAGTGATTCACGGATTGGGGGCTGAAAGGACCTTTGTCCCGACGGCCCTCTGTGTGGATCTTTGTGGCGGAGCGGCAGGGCAGGTTGAGACCGCCTAGGAGAGAGGTGGGCCTGGCCCTGTTCGGCGTTCGCGGATACTTAACA
>NW_021219215.1:0-668 GCF_002162155.2 Triticum dicoccoides
GGGGAGGCGACCCGCGACTAAAGGGCCTTTAGTCGCGGTTGGGGAGGCGACCCGCGACTAAAGGGTAACCTTTAGTCGCGGTTGGGGAGGCGACCCGCGACTAAAGGACTTTTTTGGCGGGTTTTTCGTTCCCGCGCGCAACCACCTTTAATCGCGGTTGGGCAGGCCAACCGCGACTAAAGGTATTTTCCAAATACTTTTTCTTTTTCAAAATCTTAAAAATACAAATAATATATCAAAAAATTCAGAAAAATAAAACTAATTCAATTCAAAATGTTAAAAATACAAATAATATATCAAAAAATTCAGAAAAATAAAACTAATTCAATTCAAAATGTTAAAAATACAAATAATATATCAAAAAATTCAGAAAAATAAAACTAATTCAATTCAAAATAATATACCAGAGGCCGGTCGTCGGCTATGGTGGTACGGCCGGACTCTGCAGAGCGTCATGTACTACATCACGGGTAATATAATTCACATGATCCATTCAACAAAGTTTGGTACAATAAATTATTACACATCATTTCTTCCCTTGTGTCCCTGCTTGCTTACGATTGTGCCGTATCCATGGAGCATCCTCATCATTTAACTTAATGCTTGGGTCGGTGTTCACTTTGAAGGGCGGAATTTCAGCAAACATATTATAATCTTCTGACATGTCT
>NW_021219216.1:0-1494 GCF_002162155.2 Triticum dicoccoides
CACATGCTAAAATTTCTTATAATTCTTATTTTATATATGTTTTGAAATATTCTGAAAAGATCACACACATAGGTATAGAGTAGAAACATACCCATGTAAAATTTCATCGAATGTTATGGCCATTTACGAACTAAGTGAAAATAAGAAAAATGAAATGCTACCATTTATGTTTCACAACTTGTACCATAGAATTTCCATTATGTATTTTTCACACATGTCATAAATGTTCATATTGTTTTCTAAATGTTTACATGTGTATGTGTAAGTTTCTACCCTATATTGATATGCATGTTTTCTCAAGACTTAGGAATTAGATTTTCAGTAAGTTTAAAAAATTGGGCGGATTGAGCGCCTCCAATTGTTGAAAGACGCTTGGAGAATCCGTTCTTCCAAAAATCAATATTACCGTAAAATTATTGACTTGACATGTAAGAGTACCTATTTATCCAGCAACAAAGTACACGACAAGATAACGAACATTAAAAGAAAACATGGGAATGCCAAAAAGGAACTAGAAAATAAAGCTTACACAAGCCCTATTCATGGAAAAATATGATTTCATACACAAAAAAAGAAAATATTATTTATTCTTTGTGCAATTATCCCTTGAATCACATGAAAAAAATATATTTATAAACAAACAATTTAATCATCAACCAACCACACAAGGATTCATTCTAGATTGGAATGATTGGAAGAAAGTAATAGCAGCAAAAATTAGCATTTCTAAACAAAAGAGGCGCTTTTGGCCTGATCAATCTTACCTCACCTAATGTCCACCCAGCCGGTTACAAATGACTGTATGTACGAAATAGAAATGGATTGAATGAACACCTTGTTGATCAACATTTTACCCAAGACCCAAGACATGGACTCAATTAAGCATGTAGCTTATGTCATTATAAATTGTACATGAATAACAGAAGAAGTACTAAGTATAAGACAGATAAAACAGAATATTGAGTAGCATGAAGTTGGAAATATCTGGAAGTACGTAGTAGTAAAAGTATGATTGGAATTCATGTATGATTGACTACATGCACAATCATCAAATATCCACATCAATACATATGATCTGAATATCATTAGGACAAAAGAAGTAATAGAGAAATCAAGTTTTACCTTGGTTCCAAAATATTGAGGGACGATTCTTTCGATACTACAAACCCTTGTTCTTCATGGTCCAACAGATATTCTACAAATATGATTTAACTAGGAGGGTATCAGGAAGTAAATGTCTGGTGCCGTTGCCGGGGAGTGTCTTTTACATGTATACTTGGTGAAGAAATCTCCCGTCAACTTGCTAGAAAGCAATCGTCTAGCGTTGTTGCCAGGGAGGTTCCTCAGAAGTCCATAGGTTTGCCATTTAAATTTTTTACTTCCTTGTTATTTACTTTGTTTAGTTACTTTCTGTTCATAATTATTTTGTTTTATTACACTTTAGAAAAATAAAAAAATAAAAAATTCAGCAAGTAGACATAGTTTCATCATTAG
>NW_021219218.1:0-662 GCF_002162155.2 Triticum dicoccoides
AACTTTGCCCCCGCGCCGTCGCCCCCGCGCCGTCGCCCCCCGACGCCCAGCCGCTGCCGGAGCTTCAATGCTGGCGTCTTCCTCAGTCCGGGCACGGGGTGCAGGACGACGACCGCAGCCGCCGGCCTTCCCACGGCCAACTGAGGCATCCCTTCGACGCCGCCGCCGCCGCCGACCCCGACCCCAACCCCGACCCTGACCCCTCCGGCGACCGGCCGCGCCTGCCCACTTACCTCTCCTCCTTCCTCCTTCCTCCCTCTCCATCCTTCCTCCCTCCCCAACCTATGCATGGTGATTCCTCCCTTCTCCTCCACCCCCTCACCTGCAAACCCTAGGGCCATGGCGGCAGGCTTCTTGCTCCCTTGTAAGAACATCCTCTCTGTTGGCCTACATGTATTTCAGAGAACAAATTCGTAGTTCATTTCATTCTGTTGGCCTGCATTAGGTAAGCATCAAGTGGATTTAACTATTTTAGATAGTTTCAGTTAACTGTTTTGCGTTTCCTGAAGAGGTTCACCTATAGTTTCAAAAATTCAGTCACTGGATATATGCAATAATTTACAAAGAGCAAGTGATGTAGAGCAAAAATTCAGCAAATGATGTATAGTTTCAAAAATTCAGTGAAACTGAACCTACCCTATTGCTTCATGTAGCAAAGGCGG
>NW_021219219.1:0-1143 GCF_002162155.2 Triticum dicoccoides
TGTCGTCGTGTAAAAGCAGAGCATCAACGGCCTGCTGGCACCCTTCAACCCTTAGCTATTCCTGAATGGAAATGGGATAAAATTGGTATGGATTTCATTACCGGTTTTCCCAGGACCAAGAGAGGGAATAATGCTATCTTCGTCGTGGTCGATCGTCTTTCCAAAGTAGCCCATTTCTTATCTGTTCGTGAGAGTATAACCGCTAGTCAGCTGGCAGACTTATACATCTCCCGAATAGTGTCTCTCCATGGTGTTCCTTTGGAAATTAACTCGGATCGAGGAAGTCTTTTCACCTCTCGATTTTGGGAAAGTTTCCAGAATGCTATGGGAACCCGTCTCTCCTTTAGCACCGCTTTCCACCCTCAGTCAAGTGGTCAAGTGGAACGCGTCAACCAAATTCTAGAAGACATGCTTCGAGCCTCTGTTATCTCATTCGGAATGGACTGGGAGAAGTGCCTTCCATTTGCCGAATTCGCTTACAACAACAGCTATCAATCTAGCTTGGGTAAATCCCCTTTTGAAGTTCTCTATGGACGACGGTGTCGAACACCCCTTAACTGGTCAAAGACCGGGGAAAGACAATTCTTTTGCCCGGATATGATTCAGGAAGCAGAAGAGCAAGTTCGCATCGTTCGTGAAAAGTTGAAAATAGCCCAATCTCGTCAAAAGAGTCAATATGACCGAAAACATAAGGCTATGACTTTCGGGGTTGACGAGAAGGCTTATCTTCGGGTCACCCCTCTGAAGGGAACCCATCGTTTCGGTATCAAAGGCAAATTGGCTCCTCGTTACATTGGACCTTTTCGCATTCTCGCCAAACAAGGAGAAGTTGCCTACCAGTTGGAACTACCTCCGCACCTCTCCAGAGTCCACGATGTCTTCCACGTTTCTCAACTCAGGCGTTGCTTCTCGGATCCTATCCGTGAAGTGGACCACGAAACGCTTGATCTCCAAGATAATCTTACATATCGAGAGTACCCCATTCGTATCCTCGATCAGGCCGAACGTACCACCCGACGTCATAATATCAAGTTTCTCAAAGTTCAATGGTCGCACCATTCTGAGGATGAAGCAACTTGGGAAAGGGAGGATCGTCTTCGACTTGAGTATCCCGCCTTCTTCCCGGAGGAACCCAAATCTCGG
>NW_021219220.1:0-1428 GCF_002162155.2 Triticum dicoccoides
ATTCTTACCATGTGGTGGCATTGGTGGAACAACCGAAACAAGGTGCGGCAGGGAGAATTGGCAGTTCCCTCTGTCGAGCTAACCCGACGTGTGCTGTCCAACACCCTGGAATACCTGCAGTTATTCAGCGTCAAGGAGAGAAAGAAAGAACAACTCAAGTGGCACCCACCAACTGTTGGTACTCTGAAGATGAATATGGACGGTGGTTTTAGACCCGGCGAGGAGTCAGTAACCTGGGGAGTGGTGGTCCGTGATGAATCTGGAGACGTGATCAAGGCCCGGGCGGGCAGAACTGAGCAGGTGGCCGACCCTTTTGGCGCTGAAGTGATAGCTTTTGGCCAAGCCATTCGTACAGCCGCTGAACTTGGCGCGCTCCGGGTCGTGTTTGAAACGGATTCCAAACTCCTACAAGAAGCTCTTGATCTAGGCAGGGTGGACTCCTCCCCGTATGCGGCTCTCATCGAAGACTCGACATTCCAGCTTAAGATGTGGTTCTCTAGACAACAGGTGCTCCTGTGTCGTCGCGACGCTAATTCTGTAGCGCATGAACTTGCTTAGGTAGGGCGAGACTGCTTACCAAATGAGTGTATGATGTGGGACGATGATGTACCGCCCCTAGTGGCGCTTTGTGTTTTGGGTGATATGCCCGAGCACCGTTAAGTTATAAAGCTTTGCTTTTCCTCAATTTTTTTTCTTGGGAGGTCATTCCTTCTCTTTGAAAGCAAATCATCCCCCACCTTACCATACAGACCCGTGCTCTATTGAATGACGACTAGCTATTCTTCCTATTCTGATTTGTTTTTTAATCTATGGAAAGAAATATATTGTGGATGGAAAGAGACCAATTGCTGACGCTTAAATCTAATCTGCCTCTTTTGGGGAATGTTGATTATGCGGCAGCAAGAGTATGAATAGTGTAATTATTTTTAATTTGTTCCATTTTTGCAGTTTATGAATAAAAGTGATTGATAAGAGGTCCATGCAATGAGGTGTTCCGACTACCTGCCTCAGTTTGTGATGATCTAACCAAGATGATGAGGCAATATTGGTGGGGGGTGGAAAATGGCAAGAGGAAAATAGCATGGCTAAGCTGGGAGAGGATGATGCTACCTAAGGCTATGGGGGGCATGGGATTCCGTGACATGAGGGCCTTTAATCAGGCTCTACTGGCCAAGCAGGCTTGGCGCCTTCTGGATTGCCCAGATAGCTTATGCGCACGGTTGTTGAAGGCTAAATACTACCCAAGGGGGAACTTGTTGGATACTGTTTTTTCTCCAAACTCCTCGGCGGTGTGGAAAGGTATTGTTCACGGACTTGAGCTTGTGAAAAAAGGCATTATATGGCGAGTTGGTAATGGCACACTGATAAAGACTTGGAGAGATGCTTGGATCCCGCGAGGACACAATTTCAGACCGGTCACTCCTAAGA
>NW_021219221.1:0-812 GCF_002162155.2 Triticum dicoccoides
TCGTAGTTCATTTCCCGAGAATCTCGCAACGTCATCTCGTCAATTTGTGTTGCAAACTGCCGTTTTTCTTCCTAGACTCGATGAGTCTGGAATATCCTGACACCAACCAGATCTGAATCTCAGGCAGATATGATGGTTGGAATATTTCCCAAGAACTATAATATTGGTTCCTCGATAACTGGTAAAGTGGATGTCGTGGCCAGCACCACCCAGCCGAAAGACCTATTATTGTAATATCTTGATTGAGGAAGTTGGCCACCCCCCCCCCCATAGGGATTTCGTAGGATTTACTCCCTAGTTGCCCCTATGGATTTTTGTGTTCCCGAAGTCCGACCTTTTACTTGGTGTTTTAGATATCAAACCATATCTATGAATGGGTTATACTAGCACATCAAGGAGAACATTAGAAGCGGAGTGCTAAATGTCTCTCGGTCGATCATCCAGATTTTATTTGCTTGGCCTCGCTAAGGTGAAATATGAGAAAGTGTTATCCTCCTTCGCATCTGCATCGTCCATCGCTATTCATCATGGTAGTATGTTGTGTTGTCAGCACCCTTGACGCGGTTGTTGATAAAACCTTGATGATTGTGGAAATGCTCAAGTTCTTGAGAGCACGCACAAGCGCTACGTCTTATCATCGGCACTAGCTGGGATTGCCCCAGATTTCCTCGGTTATGCTATAACCACTCCAACAGTGAATTCACTCTCTATTGTTGGGTTCTTCCCCAGTTACCAGAATCATTCCCAGCATTTGCATTTTGTTCCCAGCTTGCACCGCCAATGTGCCATTCTACCATGGGTCTCTTCCATTT
>NW_021219222.1:0-1101 GCF_002162155.2 Triticum dicoccoides
TTTTTTTTTAAATCCTGTTACAAAGCATATCAAAGAAAGTCGGACAGTCCCCGCAAACAGACAAGCGAAGAGGGCGAAGCTAAAAAATGCATAGAGTGCACAGCAAGACGCCGTCGAAAAGTATCTGCAGAGGCCGACGAAGAGTAACCACTCATCTCGTGTAGAAACCATTGGACGACACCGCAACACCCTCACCCCAGTAGTGCGGGGGAGGAGGACGCTTTCTTCCCTCATTCGGATATGTGCCCATTCCATGAGTTGCTCCTATTTTGGAAAGGAAACTGTTTTCATGCTCATGACGTGGAACCCATGTACGAACTCCGTACCTAAATATATGATGTTGCCTCCGTTCCTAAATATATGATGTTTTAGTAGTTTTAAGGCCTTAAAAACTCGCTTTTTTTGATATATGTTGCCTCCGTTCCTAAATATATTGTTCTATTGCTCACACTTACCGTTCTTTCCAATGGAGTTGTGCTTCCATCTTGAGGGTTTTCTTCCACACCGAGCCCAACTACACCACATGTGCATGATGTTTATTAGTTCCTTCTTCTCCCTTTATATTATAAGGTAGTTTGGCCATATATTCTTCAGCAATAATCGACAACGATCTCCGCTTCTTGCAAGTGATTTCGAGGTAGTTTTTACTTGCATGTGACTACATTTCTCCATGTTGTTTTTAAAAAAGAGCCGTTGTATATGGAAATGGCTTTGTAAATGTTATGTTTGTGTAGAATTATTTACGTCAGCCTGAAATAGTTTACTCTGCCTTTTAATTTTCGAGATTGCAATGAAAGTTACACGGTTCGGAAAGCACCAGGGTAAGTCATCGTCCTTTGGCTTATATACTCTCCTCATGGTTTGCAGTAATTGCAATGTTTGTCCTTTCACGATTAGTCATTTGGAAAGAAAACTGGATTTTATTGGTTCTTGGAGAGAATTTGATATTTGTTCATGATCAACTCTTGAGAGCAGGAGATGTTCCAGGAATAAACCATAGCGATGTTTCAGGAATAGTGATACCAGTGAGTTTGTAGGATCGAAAGTATGTCTAGAGGGGGGTGATTATACTACTTGACCAAATAAACATTTATTTTTTTC
>NW_021219223.1:0-384 GCF_002162155.2 Triticum dicoccoides
CTACCAAATCCTGCCAAGGGCACAAGATGGTAGCTGAGGTAACAAGCTAAACGTCGAAGTCCACGCGGAACTACTAGTGAGACTGAAGTCTCTCTGCAAAAACATAAATTAAGCAACTTGAGTACAAATGTACCCAGCAAGACTTACATCAGATCTATCTACATATGCATCATTTTCAACAAGGGGGGGGGGTGGTGGTGGAGTTTAACTGCAGCAAGCCAGCTTTGACTCGGTGGCTATCCTAAACTACGACTGCAAATAACTCTTTTGAGGTGGCGCACACGAGTCCACATATTCACCATATCAATACACCACTATGGATCCGCTCCCGTCTCCCTACGAGAACGCCATCCATAGCACTCACGCTTATCTTGCGTATTTTAG
>NW_021219224.1:0-2180 GCF_002162155.2 Triticum dicoccoides
TGCCGTTGGCAGACTTTAGACGGGAATCGGCAGATCCGTCAACAGCGCCTCCGGCGGCCCTCCGGGGGTCCCTCGCCGGGCGGCAGGGGTGCGGGGGGAAGAGCAACCCCCCACACCCCAGCCAGAGGGTTTCTTGTTCGTGCAGGGTCAAGGGTGCGCTTCGCCCGTGCCTCCGTTCGCCGGGGAGGTGAAGCGCTTCCCCGACGAGCCGGGGGCGCGGCCCCTGACCTGTCAACTTTTCGCGCAGATCAGAACCCCCAAGCGAGGGGGCTTTAGCCGCCGGAGCGAGCCGCCTCGGCTCGGCGCTTCCGGTATTCCAGCCAACGCCCGTACAGGGCATCAAGGAGCGCCGGCAGCTCCTCGGCCTTGTCCTCGGCCACGTCCAGGACGGCCGCCTGTGCACGGGCGTACACGATGGCCCGCCACAGGTCCACGGACAGGTCCGCGAGCATAACCGCCTGTTCGGTCTGCTCGGCCATGACCTCCTCGTCGGTAGCCTCCTTGCCTAGCTCCAGGAGCGCCCGCAGGCCGTTGGACCAGTACAGTTGCCGCTGACCGTGAAACGCCCCGGCGTAGGCCCGGAACAACCCCCGGTACTTGGCCGCGTCGGGGTCGTCGGCCAGCACCGCCCGCAGGAAGTCGAATGGCGTCATGCCGCCCTTCTTGCCCCGCTTGACGTGGCCCTTCGTCATCTCCGATTCGAGGCCCCACTTGGAGGCGTAGGCCGCCGCCTTGCTGCCGTCATCGACGCGGCAGCCGTGGGCGTCCGAGGGGATCGGCAAGCCAGCCAGCCGGCAGGCGTTCTGCCAGAGCGGGGAGAAGGCAGCGTGCACGCTGGCGTTCGACCAGGACTTGTCCAGGAACAGCAGAACGTGCAGGTGCGGGTGGAAGCCGTTGGCCCCGTAGGTCACTTCGAAGGCCCGGATCGTGCCCTTGAGGCCCAGCAGCTCGCGCAGCTCCTGGCCGCGCTTGCCCTGCGTAGTGCGCTTCCAAGCCCCCATGAGCTTCTGCACGATGACCTTCACGTCGTCCCCGATCCCGTGGGGGATCGTCAGGGTCAGCAGCTTGACGTGCAGCCCGAGGCGCTTGGCAGCCTCCAAGGCGGCCACCAGCTCGACCCGCCGCCGCTCGCTGATCTTGGCCGCACAGTGGGCGCACGTCCAAAGACGGGCGCAGGTACGCACGCCCGAGTAGAACGCCTTCCCATGCTCCTTGTCCTTCCAGACCTTCACCGTCTGCTTGGGCAGGCGGCGCTGCATGCACTTTCCGGTGCGGTGATCCTTGCCCAGGACCTCGCGAGCGACCGCCACCAGGGCGAACCGCTCAGCGCGGGCCAGCTGCGCCGTGCGTTCCCCCTCGACAATCTCCCCCGTCAGTGGGTTGACCTGAACCGCTGGAAGCCCCGCCCCGCGCGGCTTTGAATAAGTTTTGGTCCTATTACCAAGGGGGCCACCTGCCGCGCCTGCGTCCTCGCGGTCACCCGCTGCGGGCGCCGCGCGTCTGGCGTCCCCTCGGAGGCTGTGCGAACCTTGCCCCGCTGCCTGGCCCGCTGGGCCTGACGAAATGCTAGAATCGTCCATGCAAATCCTTACTTGCAAACCGGAGTGAAGCCCCCTGCCAGGGGTGTTCGCTCAACAAAACCCTCTCCAGCTGCGAACTGGAGGGGGTTTTTTATTGGGCGGCGTCTTTCTTGACGAAGGTGCGCAGCTTCGTTTGCTGCTCGTCCAGCTCAAGCCGCGTTTGGTCGACCTCCTGAGACGCCTCGATCAAGTAGCGCTGCATCAGCTCCAGTGCCTTAGCAGGCTCGGCCTTGGCCTTCCTGGCAGCCTCTGCGAGGGCCAGGATCATGGGTATGTTCCCTTCGATGATTTCGCCCACGAACGAAGCGGCAGCCACACCGGTGGCGGCGTTCAGTTCGTCCAGGGCGTGTTTCAGTTCGGGCGAGATCGAGAGGGTGAGTCGATGACGGGCCATAATCTTTCCTAAAGCGTGCCGTTGGCAGACTTTAGACGGGAATCGGCAGATCCGTCAACAGCGCCTCCGGCGGCCCTCCGGGGGTCCCTCGCCGGGCGGCAGGGGTGCGGGGGGAAGAGCAACCCCCCACACCCCAGCCAGAGGGTTTCTTGTTCGTGCAGGGTCAAGGGTGCGCTTCGCCCGTGCCTCCGTTCGCCGGGGAGGTG
>NW_021219226.1:0-388 GCF_002162155.2 Triticum dicoccoides
ATAATACATGTTTTTATATGATAATTTTGACAAATTCCCATTTTAAACTGCTTATAAAACACTCAAAATTATTAAATGTATGCACCGACAGAGGGCGGTAGTGGGGACGACATCGGTCGGCCGATGCCCGATCGCCTCAGAGTAAAACTAGTCGGTTGTGTGCCGTTCACCGGACGGCCTTTTAACATAACTGATGGTTGTTTTTACTTAGCTATTGGGTGTAGTTGTTGTTCATTTAATAAAGATTTTTGATATCATAAACGAATTGTTCATATTTTATGCCCGAAGTTAACACAAGTAAGTGTCTTGATTAAGAAAATGATTCTAATTTATCATTTTTAACTTGCACATGTTTCATTTAATCTGATATTTTTACTTCATAAAAACT
>NW_021219227.1:0-982 GCF_002162155.2 Triticum dicoccoides
CTGGTTTTGGAAGTATCTGTGAGCCACGGGGACTCAGCAATCTCGCACCCGCGAGATCAAGACTATTTAAGCTTATGGGTAAGGTAAAGGTATGAGGTGGAGCTGCAGCAAGCGACTAGCATATATGGTGGCTAACATACGCAAATGAGAGCGAGAAGAGAAGGCAAAGCACGGTCGATAAAAGTATGATCAAGAAGTGATCCTGGACTACCTACGTCAAGCATAACTCCAACAACCGTGTTCACTTCCCGGGCTCCGCCGGAAAGAGACCATCACGGTTACACACGCGGTTGATGTATTTTAATTAAGGTCAACTTCGGGTTTTCTACAACCGGACGTTAACAAATTCCCATCTGCCCATAACCGCGGGCACGGCTTTCGAAAGATAATACCCTGCAGGGGTGTCCCAACTTAGCCCATAACAAGCTCTCACGGTCAACGAAGGAATAGACCTCCACCCGAGACATTCCGATCAGACTCGATATCCCGGTACAACAAGACATTTCGACAGGGTAAAACTAAACCAGCAACACCGCCCGAATGTGCCGACAAATCCTGATAGGAGCTGCACATATCTCTTTCTCAGGGCACACTCAGATGAGCGCTCCATACAACTAAAACCAAACCTCGAGTTTCCCCGAGGGGGCGCTGCACAGGACTCTAGTTTGGACCAACACTCAGAGGAGCACTGGCCCGGGGGGTAAAATAATGATGACCCTCAGGAGCGCGACTCCCAAGGGAAAAGAAAAGGCTAGGTGGCAAATGGTAAAACCAATGTTGGGCATTGCTGGAAGAGCTTTACTTAAGGCGAACTGTCAAGGGGTTCCCATAATAGCCCAACCGCGTAAGGGACGCAAAATCCGGGAACATAACACCGATATGACGGAAACTAGGGCGGCAAGAGTGGAACAAAACACCAGGCATAAGGCCGAGCCTTCCACCCTTTACCAAGTATATAGATGCATTAATTAAATAAGATATA
>NW_021219228.1:0-770 GCF_002162155.2 Triticum dicoccoides
GACAACTTCATGGAGACACGATGATGGAGATCATGGTGTCATGCCGGTGACGATGATGATCATGGAGCCCCGAAGATGGAGATCAAAAGGAGCAAAATGATATTGGCCATATCATGTCACTTTTTGATTGCATGTGATGTTTATCATGTTTATGCATCTTATTTGCTTAGAACGACGGTAGTAAATAAGATGATCCCTCATTAAAATTTCAAGAAAGTGTTCCCCCTAACTGTGCACCGTTGCGAAAGTTCGTTGTTTCGAAGCACCACGTGATGATCGGGTGTGATAGATTCTAACGTTCACATACAACGGGTGTAAGCCAGATTTACACACGCGAAACACTTAGGTTGACTTGACGAGCCTAGCATGTACAGACATGGCCTCGGAACACAAGAGACCGAAAGGTCGAGCATGAGTCGTATGGTAGATACGATCAACATGAAGATGTTCACCGGTGATGACTAGTCCATCTCACGTGATGATCGGACACGGCCTAGTTGACTCGGATCATGTAATCATTTAGATGACTAGAGGGATGTCTATCTGAGTGGAAGTTCATAAGATGAACTTAATTATCCTGAACATAGTCAAGATTCTTGCAAATTATGTCGTAGCTCGCGCATTAGTTCTACTGTTTTAGATATGTTCCTAGAGAAAATTTAGTTGAAAGTTGATAGTAGCAATCATGCGGACTGGGTCCGTAAACTGAGGATTGTCCTCATTGCTGCGCAGAAGGCTTATGTCCTTAATGCACCGCTCGGTGTGCTGAA
>NW_021219229.1:0-1635 GCF_002162155.2 Triticum dicoccoides
GAAGTCCTGCAGAGTTACTCGGGTTGGATGTTGATTCATGTTCGGACGAGGAAACTGAGCCATCATTCCTTCCATGAACTGGCGAGTTAACTCAAACTGTTGCCTCATTCCAGTAAAGAATTCAGGCGGTGGTGGGTCGTTGGCACCACAGCCACGACCAGCGGGTCTAACCATCCTGCTAACATGTAACAGGGGTAGTTCAGCATTGAGCATTTGCAAAGATAAGGATCAGTCATGATGAAAACATGCATAATGAAGGAGGTACGATGGATTCCACTCCGTAGTCAACACGACAGGGTGTGCACTACTCAAAAAGCTATTCTAAGGAATAACTATGGCTTCATCCAACTTCGGGGTGAATGTGGTCACGGGATCCTAATGTTAGTAAATTCATTTAACCCGAGTAGAAGAGAGTTCAGAGTCCCAGAGTATAGACGAGGAGTAAAAGATCCTAATACCACCCAATGGCGACGTGGGCCCGTAAGCCACACAGCCAATGTTAGAAAAAGTTTTTCAATGACTAGACTCAACTTCGGCCAAGGAGTTGGAAAGGGGGCTACCTACAGGCAGTCGGCTCTGATACCAACTTGTGACGCCCTCGATTCAATCGTACACTAATCATACACGCAAATGTGTACGATCAAGATCAAGGACTCACGGGAAGATATCACAACACAACTCTAGACACAAATTAAAATAATACAAGCTTTATATTACAAGCCAGGGGCCTCGAGGGCTCGAATACATCAGCTTGAAAACAAACGAGTCAGCGGAAGCAACAAAATCTGAGTACAAACATGAGTTAGACAAGTGCCTTAAGAAGGCTAGCACAAAAGCATCTACGATCGAAAAGGCAAGGCCTCCTGCCTGGGAACCTCCTAACTACTCCTGATCATCCGCGGTCTCCGTCACGTGGTAGTAGGCACCCTCGGGGTAGCAGCAGTCGTCAAAGGCGGCATCTGGCTCCTGGACTCCACCATCTGGTTGCAACAACCAGAAAGAAGAAAGAAGGGGGAAAAGGGGGAGCAAAGCAACCGTGAGTACTCATCCAAAGTACTCGCAAGCAAGGATCTACACTACATATGCAACATTATCAAAGGAAGGCTGTATATGTGGACTGGGCTGCAGAAATGCCGGAATAGAGAGAAGGCCTAGTCCTATCAAAGACTAGCATCTTCTCGAAACCACCGTCTTGCAACAAACAAGAGGGAGTAGAGTAGCATAAAGTAAAGCGGTAGTAGTGTTATCAACCTCGGCCAGAGATCCTTTCTCGACTCCCTGCGAGAAAGCAATCCCAGAGCCATACTATCCAGTTATCATCACAATCAAATCCTCATCTCCATCCAGTTCTCATCACAAGTATCCAGTTCTAGTTGTATCGATCGGGATACAACTCCAAGTGTCCGTTACCGTAGGACAGGCTATCGATAGATGTTTTCTTCCCTGCAGGGGTGCACCAACTTACCCACCACGCTCGCTTAACTCCGGCCGGACACACTTTCCAGGGTCATGCCCGGCCTCGGCCAAACAATACGCCGCAACCCGACCTAGACTTAACAGAGAGGTCAGCACGCCGGACTAAACCTATGCCCCCAGGGGTCATGGGCCATCTCCCCGGGAACTCCTGCACGTTGC
>NW_021219230.1:0-3336 GCF_002162155.2 Triticum dicoccoides
GGATATGCTTGTGGATATGCTAACGAAAGACTTACCACCCATTGTGTTCAAGGAACACTTAGCCGGCATGGGTTTAAGGCAAAGCCTATGATTCTTGGATCATGAGAGGCCCAAAAGGAACCGTTTTTGTTTTAGTACAGAGAGGTATGTTGTAGGTGTCTGATTCTATCAGCAATTGAGCTGTGACAATGAAACATGTTCTATGTATTGATCTGTGATGAAACTAGTAAAGTATAAAGTATAAAGTTAAAAGGAAAGTTGAGATCAAGGGGGAGAATGTTAGGTTGATCTCTCTCCCGTTCGAGCCCAATGGGTCGAACGGGCCCTTGCATCGTTCCCTGATCGGGGGCCCAACCAAACAATGGTTGGTGGGCCCCTATCGCCAGCGCAATATAAAGAGGTGAGGTGTCGGGGCACGCATTACGAGGTTGACCGTGCACCACAACACCACCAACACCCCAATCCGATCTAGGGTTGCGCTAGGCCGACGGGAAGCTCCATCACCGCCGTCGTCCACACACTCCCATCACCGCCGCCCACGCACACACGCGCTCACACTGTAGCCCCTCCACCATGGCCACCGGCGCGAGATCCTCGAGACAAGGAGAAGGTGAACCACCGCAAATCCTAAGCCTATACGATCCAAAATTCAACAAAATAAGTAGGCTGATTTTTTTCCTTTGAGAACTCATGTTTGGATTGTGGTGTTGTGTTGTTCTTACATGCTTGAATTAATGTCCTGAGATATTATCATTTTTTTATCCAAGACACTACATTGAATATGCATCACTTCTGAAATAAGACAGTAATGTCAACGAGAGATCAAACATGAATGAGAATATGAAGCAAAGAAATGGCTGCTATATCAATAATAGGTATGAAACAAAAATTTTCAATAGCTAATATTTACAGTGTTGGCATATTATCTTCCTGAAAAGAGCACTCGATACACATTTTTTGTTTTTTCATTTTGCCTCCTTTTTAGTTAGGAGAAAGTGCATTCCACACCAACGTGACGTGTCCTTGATAATGGCTGGTACCAAATATAAAGTTTAACAATTTGTTTAATTGAGGGTACAACGCTACATCCACAAGCGCCTGCTTAAACCATCACAAGAAAACTCATAGTAGCACTCCATATGTTTAGAATTATATGTTTTCCTTCAAAAATAGAATACCATTTAGTTTCGGGGTATATGAGTTTCACAATACCAAATAGTTTGAGATGAAGTATACTTTTGTTGCATGGTGACAAGAAAAACATGCTATATCCTAGAGGTATAGGAGATCAATCAATACTTGAGTGGACACAAAATTTGCGACTGACTGGTAAAGAATTTACAGAGTGTTTTATTTTCTGTTCGGAGCATGCATTAACGAGAGTTCCAGGTCTTCCATTTCCACACTCAAGGTATTACTTAATTATATGTGTGCCTGTGCGAGAGATAGTGGAGGAGCAGAACCTTGTAATATTTAACAATAACATAAGTCGATGCATGGTCAACTGATTGACGGACATTTGGTTCCTCATGTCTCTCATTCCATAATGCTTATCTAACCTTCATATGTTCAGGACTAGCTGGACACGGTGTTTCTGCGCTCGAGCGCATATGTGCTCTATATCTGGGCGGTCGAGCAGCGTCTTGGGATACGAGGCATTAAATAGCTGTGCGAGATTCGCGAGCGTCTGTAAATATGGAAAATAGGAAATACACCTGAGCTATGGGCCGGGAACGGAGACGGCCCCTGGCGGACGTGGACGGCAGGAAGTTGAGCCGTGGCTTAACTCGTCGGTTTCGTTGCTGATCCGTGCTTTTCGTTAGCTCTGGCAACGGAGGAGTAAATGCGAGGATTTGGGGGCCGATGGTACTGTCGTCTCCTAGCTCAGGTTGCTGAATTTTTCAATAGCGAGAGGGGTGAGCTTGCGGGGCGGCGAATCTAGGAGGGCCGCATCCACTGGTAGGCATGGAGATCCTATGCAGCCAAATAAGGTACCGCAAGAGCTCATTAGATTCGTCTGAGATTTTTGTTCGATTCTGAATCCCATGGTGTCGATCTGCAATTTCCTCCTGTTGCTGCGCAGATCTATGGTGCTTGAGAAGGTTACTGACAGTTACGCAGGCTTCCGACAATTGATAGGAAAGATGGACCTTACAGCTCCAGGATGGAGCTGCAGGTATGTTCGTGCTCGACACAACAGTTATGAAATTTGTGATGCAAATCTGACGAATCTCTGTTCATATGTGTGTGTCTGCTCATAATTATCAGGCTAATGTACCGGTGGGATCTCAGATGAGTGAGGCACCTCATTTTTTTGCAACGCAGACATTCTCTCTTACATTGTCATCATACAAATCGTGGTGTAAATCTGAACAATCTGCGTTCATATGTGTGTGGTTGCTTGTAATTAAAAGACTACAGTAGAGGGATACACCAGATGATTGTGAGTTGAATGATTCGTTTTAGACATATTGTTGCGCCCCTGGACAAATGATTACACCATAAATTCTGAAATGTGAGAAAGAATGTTAGTGTCGCAATGTGCAAATATGAAGATTTCCCAGTTCGTATGCATGTGATTATTTGTAATTATGAGACAGCATACTGGGTAATTTATCAGACATTGTAAAAAATTACTACTCCCTCTGTAAACTAATATAAGAGCGTTTAGATCATTAAAGTAGTGATGTAAACGCTCTTATATTAGTTTACTTGACAAGATCTTGACATTATGTGTCTAGGGAAAGGCTGGGGTGGAGAACACAAGGTCTTGCCATTGTGAGTGCCCTGCTCTAACAAGTCTGGTGCTATCCACAGGAGCATGGTTGGTACATAGCAGAGCATCGCGACCAGTACAATCACTCTCTGTCCCCTGATTTTGGACAGACAATGCACTGGCCATTGCACAAGCACATACTCCCTCCCTTACTAAATAAGACCTTTTAGAGATTCCTATCCGGACTACATACGGAGCAAAATGAATGGATCTACACTCTAAAGTATGTCTATATACATCGTTATGTAGTCCGTATTGAAGTCTCTAAAAAGCCTTATATTTAGAAACAGAAGGAGTAGATGTGTACAACATGGATTTGGTGAATCAGCTGAGACATAATAATGTGAATATTGCCAAGGTATACAACATCATAGGTAGTTTTTTTTGGGTCAATGGAGAATGTTCCTTTCACAAAGCGAGCTCTCAATGGAGAATTTTCCCATCAGCGGGGTTTCCCTGCCTTGGATCCCCACTGCCATGGGTAGGAGCAGATGTGTCATTGTATTAGGCTGTGAGGTTTGTAGTAATATTGTTTGTGCAGCGAGAATAGTTATTTGTAG
>NW_021219231.1:0-1454 GCF_002162155.2 Triticum dicoccoides
AAAATCCCAAGTCCACACTGTCATCCTAAAAGCAGCAAGGATGTATCGCGAGTATATCAAACTTACATGGAAGATATCTTCTTTTAGCTTGGTATGCCCAAAATCATCATAGACTTTCGGAAATCAGAAAAGGCGGGTGGGTTTCATATGAACAATAAAGAATGAAAACAACGCTTGATGATAATTTTAGTATCCCTGGTTACTTCCAAACAGTAAATTAAGAACTGTCACAGCTAATGACCAAGTATTTGTAAGAAAAATCCATAATTATGTTATCATACAGTAAAATAACGATGGAGACAACACCTAATGAGTAATGACCAATGGTCTTTTCAGAACATCTTGCAGCCGAACGAATCATGAACCACTAACCAATGGTCTGAAGCCACTCGCTAATTTTCTCCTACCTCTTATGCAACACGATTCAGTACAAACAAACGTTATGTTCAAATCCACCGAAATCCCAAGGGAAATACAAAATATTTGAGTGCATATGGTAGAAAAAAATGTGGTTTTGGCGGTGAAACTACCTTTGCAGGCTTGACGTGTCTTTGTGGGGGGCGGATAACTTACTTCATAGTGCATCACTATACACCAATGAGCAATTACGAAAAATTCAGGTGCTATAAACACAAGAAAATTCACAAAACACCTATTTTTTTACCTGGATATGGGATTCACTTTTGGCAAAGGACCCAAGCGTCCACCGGCTGTAGGCACCTTTGTTGACGTGCACCTGCAAGATAGAATCATGGAATACATGAAGATGTCCAAACAACCAGTTTGTCACCACTAGGCTGCGTACGCACATTGTGTCATGGTTGCCAATACCATATAGAAATAGATCAATGTGGTCTTACAAACATACTGAAAACCTTTAGAAGTTCTAGTTGTGTTGTTGTACAATAAAAATTCTTCAATAATTCTAAAATAAAAATCAATGTAGTGCCTACTGCCCATATGTATTTCTATATGGTATGGGTAATAATTGAACATACTACGCGCTGGTGTAGTGTTGTACAAATAAAGAATTACATGGCTGCCTGACTCCTGTCTCTGGACAAATTGAAACCGGGGCTGCCGCATGCCTGCAGTCTCAAGACTCCACTGAATTGAAGTAGCATGAAGGACAGGAGGAGCTTCCGGGTCTAGACAAATTCAGATTTGTACCGAAAATCTTGTCGAATTCGATGTAAATTTATCTAAACCAGAGATTCAGAGAAAGTAAGCACCCATGGGGGAATTGGGGATCAGGGTATGCGCTGCTGGCCGGTGGTGCGCGGGCAGCGGCCGGGCGGGCGTGCAGAGGTAGGCCACGGCACCGGAGCGCCTAGGCGGACTGGGCGGTTCCAACAGTCGGGCTAATAGGGGCCGCTTGGCGCGCTGCACTAGTAGAAAATGGAGCTTTAAAACCGGTTCGTAAGGGCCTTTAGTGCCGGTTTCATAACCGGCAC
>NW_021219232.1:0-391 GCF_002162155.2 Triticum dicoccoides
TCTAGGGGTCGAGGGTTCCAGGGTCGTTGAGGGTTTGAGGGGTCGAGGATCACCGAGGGGTCGAGAGAGGTTTCCTAGTGTCAAAGTATTGAAGAAATCCATGGCTTCATCATTAGCCGGAAGTAACCAGGGCATGATGGTACGAAGTCCTCCAAAGTTATTCTGGAATAGAGTCCCGGATAGGATAATTTGCCTTTTTGTACAAATTTCAGCAAAGGCCTTCCAAATAATGATATTCGGAAGGTTCTTGCTGAACTTTGTACCAAAAAGCGAATTATCCTATCTGGGACTCCGTTCCAAAATAACTTTGGAGAGCTTCGTACCATCATGCACCTGTTACTTTCGCCTAATGATGAAGACATGGTTTTGTTGAATCCTTTGACACTAGGCA
>NW_021219233.1:0-1129 GCF_002162155.2 Triticum dicoccoides
TGCGGGTGGATTAAGCAAATCCTTTATAATGGGATTGTTAGTATTAAACTCAACAATAATGTTGGTCCATATTTTCAAAGCAAAAAAGGGGTCCGCCAGGGGGACCCTCACTCTTCTTTTCTATTTAACCTGGCTATTGAGTGCCTCACAAAAATGATTAAAAATGCCCAGAAAAATAAGATGATTGTGGGCCTAGCTTCAAATCTTATTCCTGATGGGGTGGCAGTCCTTCAATACGTAGATGATACCATCATCTGCATAGAAGACGACATTGATAAAGCAATCAACCTGAAGTTGTTGCTGTACATGTTTGAAATGATGTCTGGCCTGAAAGTCAACTTTCAAAGGAGAGAAATTCTTACTATAGGTGGGGATGAGGCTATTGTTAATAAAATGCTGAGATATTCGACTGTGAGGTCAGCAGTTTCCCACTTAGATACCTGGGCATGCCTGTCAGTTATGCTAACCTGAAAATCTCTGACTGGGAATTCATTGTTAGTAAATACTTGAAGAGGTTCGAAGCCTGGGTTGGCAATGGTGCCTCGATGGGGGGAGACATACCCTGCTTGACTCTGTGGTTACACAGATTTCCTTATACCACATGTCGATGTGGCTTATGAGCAAAACCTTTATTGAAAAGTTAGACAAACACAGACGTCGGTTCTTCTGGCAAGGGTGTAGCAAAAAGAAAAGATACTACCTTGTCAAGTGGAGTAGAATATGTAGATCCAGAGACAAAGGGGGGTTAGGCGTAAAAGATCTCCGGAAACAAAATATTAGCCTCATGGTTAAATGGTGGTGGAAGTTAGAGACTCAAAATGGGTTGTGGCAAGAAATCATTCGTGCTAGATATCTTCGCAGCAAATCTGTTGCTGAAGTGACTCCCAAGTTCTCTGACTCACCATGCTGGAAAAGCCTGCTTAAAGTGAAAGACATATATATGTTGGGCAGGAAAATTGAGATTGGGGCCGGAAACTTAATTAGATTGTGGAAGCACCCAATGAATGGGCTGCTCCCGTTGCGGGACCAATATCCACGCTTGTTTGAGATTTGCAATTGTCCGGATAGTACCCTGAACAAGAGAAACGAACTTGAGACCACTTCTGTCTTCAGACGCAGGCTTACCCCT
>NW_021219234.1:0-385 GCF_002162155.2 Triticum dicoccoides
AGCCCATCTAGGGCAGCCCCTTCTCTTTTCCACTAAGGCCCACTATGGCCCATATAGCTCCCGGGGGGTTCCGGTAACCCTCCCGGTACTCCGGTAAAATCCCGATTTCACCCGGAACACTTCCGATATCCAAATATAGGCTTCCAATATATCAATCTTTACGTCTCGACCATTTCAAGAATCCTCGTCATGTCCGTGATCACATTCGGGACTCCGAACAACCTTCGGTACATCAAAATGCATAAACTCATAATATAACTGTCATCGTAACCTTAAGCGTGCGGACCCTACGGGTTCGAGAACAATGTAGACATGACCGAGACACGTCTCCGGTCAATAACCAATAGCGGGACCTGGATGTCCATATTGACTCCTACATATTCTA
>NW_021219235.1:0-1980 GCF_002162155.2 Triticum dicoccoides
TTTTGGTTATCCACAAAAGCACAAATAGGGGTATTTTCTTATTAATGAACTCCCCTTTTCCTACTCACGGCTCGCTGGAGGGCTGATCCTTTAAAGACGATTGTACGTCCGGGTTCTCCCCGGACGCAGGACCCCCCGGTGAAGATTTCTTCCCCCGCTTAGGGGCTTTGGCCTCCGGATCTTCGGAGGCGGTCCTCTTCTCCCCCTGGAAGGAGGGATTTTCGATCCCCCCCTCTTTAGACGCCCCCTTGGGCGAGGTGATAGCTCTTCTATTTTCCCCATCGCCCCCTTCTACGGGCGCAACCTCCAACATTCTGACCAGCACGGGCTCCGGTGCGGTCTCTGGGAGGGGGGCCGGACACCTTATCAGCTTCGATCGCGCTACCCACTCCTGATGAAGAGTAATGGTTCAGGAGGCGAATTTTAGAAAAGCAAATAAACAGAACGTCCGGACTCTGAGCTACTTACCTGAGTATCCGGGCGATTGCAGCTTAGGCCTGCGTCCTCGGTCAATTCCGGACACGCTACCTGCGGTCCGAAGAACAACTTGTACATCTCCACGGGTGTCATACCCATGAAGTGTTGGAGAATTCGTGGTCCCTCCGGATTGAACTCCCATAACCGGAGAGGACGTCGTTTGCAGGGCAGAAGATGCCTGATTAGCATAACCTGCATCACCACAACCAGATTGATCTCCCTCACTTGGAGGTCTCGAATCCAGCCCTGCAATAAGGGCAGGTCTTCGGACAGCCCCCAATTGAGCCCTTGGTTGACCCACGACATCAGCCGACGTGGAGGTCCCAGGCGGAATGAAGGCGGCGGCTTTTGCTTGCTGCCCTTCGGAGCGGTGATATAGAACCACTCCTGCTGCCACAAACCGAGCTCCTCTTGGAAGGAGCCCTCGGGCCACGGGGCATCGGCCCTTCTGCTTATGGCCACCCCGCCGCACTCCGCTTGACGCCCCCCGATCATCTTCGGCTCCACATTGAAGGTCTTCAGCCACAGGCCGAAGTGGGGGGTGACGCGGAGGAGGGCTTCACAGACGATAATGAATGCGGAGATATGGAGGATGGACTTCGGAGCCAAGTCGTGAAAATCTAGCCCGTAGTAGAACATGAGCCCTCTCACGAAGGGGTCCGTCGGGAAGCCTAAACCCCGACGGAGGTGGGATATAAAGACGACATACTCACCGGGCTCGGGAGTGGGCACGACCTGCCCTTGGGCGGGCAGCCTGTGCGAAATCTCGTAAGACAGGTACTTGGCCTCACGAAGCTTTAGCACGTCCTCCTCCGTGACGGAGGAGGGCATCCACCGACCCTGAAGGTCGGAGCCGGACATTGTTGAAGGTTCGAAGCACTCGAATCTAGGGCTCTGGGTGTTGGAACTTGGAGCAAGGAGAGGATTCGATGGAAGATTGAAGAAAAGAAACGAGCCTTGGTCCTCTTATAAAGGGGGAAAATACCAAGAGCCGTCTCCGTGACCGTTCGGGATTCACCTACGATAGAGGAGGCGTGGCGACGGGCACGGTTGGGTTACCCACGCTCGTATTGATGAGAATCCCGGGATAAGGAGAACACGATCTCTGCTTCGACAAGACGTGCCAAGGAAACCGCTTCGCTAAACGTGATGAGGTGGTATAATAAAAAATGGTTCAAGTAAAGGCTTGGTAGTGGCGTGACGACATGCCGCAAAATACGTCAGCAGATTGGACTTGTGGACATTTTATTCTCTCTACGGTGGAATGTGGAATTTATTTTGCAGAGCCGGACACTATCCTGGTGTTCATGATCTTCTCTGGATTATTCAAAGGAGGAACCCGCCTTGCAATGCCGAACATTATGCGCGCCGGACTTATCGTCATTGAAGCCTGGTTCAGGGGCTACTGAGGGAGTCCTGGACTAGGGGGTGTCCGGACAGCCGGACTATCATCGTCCGCCGGACTCCAAGACTACGAAGATACAAGATTGAAGACTCCGTCCC
>NW_021219236.1:0-461 GCF_002162155.2 Triticum dicoccoides
CCACCGGCTGCCGCACTCCCGACATGTCCCGAGCGCCAGTGCCCCTAGAGGCTCGCTCCCCTGCACCCCTGAACCAGCGCCATCCACCACTCGAGCAGGATGGCAATGGTGACAACATCCAGCGGTCCTCCTCTGCCTCTGCTCGCCCTGCCTTCATCACCGGCCAACCGTGCAAATACATGTAAAATGAGTTCAGGTAAGTTTAGATCCCTGTCCAAAGTTCAGCTAAGATTCAAGCACATTTCCTGCTGGCCACACAATGCCTGAACTGACGTCCTTGATTTAGGCGTGCCGATGGCCACCTGCCTAGGCAAGCACATTTCCTTGCTTGCCTAGCTGCTAGCAGAATTCTTGTTCTGTTAGGTTGCCGTGGTTATTTGAACTTTAATTGCAGCTACTATTACTGTGTGTGCGTACATGACTGAACCTGTATAATGTGTGTGCCATGGTTACCCGAACTT
>NW_021219237.1:0-2364 GCF_002162155.2 Triticum dicoccoides
GTCGCCGCTTCACGTCTTGCGGCCCTCCCAACCGACGGCGAGTCACCAGTTGCAGTGGAAGCGCGTCGGGCCAGGGATCTCCTTCAGACAGCACTAAATCAACAACAAGCATATTCACACAGCCGTGAGAGGATTCATTCCACTCCCCGTCTAAGCCGGAGTTATAGCAGACACATGGAAGATGAACCGGCCATGTCCAGTAGTGCACGCCGCCGAAATTCGCCACGGGGGAACAACTCGGCCGGGGGAGGTGCTAATGCGCAAGATGTTGTGGACCACGGCCGCGCACGTCGAGAGGCCGAGTTGACAGGGAGACACGAAGCACGACAACATACTCCGGTTCACCCCACTGCCTCCGTGGAGCCAGGGGTGATGTTCAGTCCCCTAGGAGTACCGTGTTTAACTCCCGCATTGCGTAATGTGCGACTGCCCAAGGATTTCAAGGGACCTCGTAAGGTACCAAATTACACCGCTGATTTGCAGCCAGAGGCGTGGGTGGAGAGCTATGAGATGGCAATGGAGATGTTAGATGTGGATGAGGCGGTGTGTGCTAAATATTTCACCATGATGTTGGAAGGAACAGCTCGCACTTGGTTTAAGAGCTTGCCGACCAACTCTATTGGATCATGGGCCGAACTGAAGCACCGGTTTATCCAGAACTTCAATGATATGTGTAAGCAGCCAATGTCGATTGTAGATCTGGCCGCTTGTGTCCAAGAGGAAGGAGAGTCCACGACCCATTGGGTCAAACGGGTCTCGGCGATTTTGCATTCATCTGATCGTATCAATTCAGACACCGCAGTGTTAACGTTAGAGGGCAATTGCCATTTCAAGCCATTGAAACAGAAGTTGGGAAGGCTCAAACATCACTGCAACGACATGTCAACACTCATGGCCGCTTTGGTTAAGTATGCCGATTCAGATAATACCAAGGATCCGGATTCAGAGGAGGACAAACCGGAGAAGGGAAAGAAGAACGGCGGTGCAAAAGGGCAGCACCACAACCAAGGAGGCCATGGGAATAATGGTAAGCGTAAAGCGGATAGTTCAGACTTGGTGGCTAACACAAATATGCAGCGTCGCAAAGGTAAACCGCCCCAGCGCAGTGGAGGGATGAATCTGGAGCGTTTGTTAAACCAACCCTGCCCGAAGCATGGAACCAAGGAGGCCCCTTCCACACATCTTTGGAAGGATTGTCACATAATGAGGGAGTTCAAAAACTCTGATCTATACCGGTATGATCAGGATCCGCCGGGCGGTTCAGGTCCAGGTTTCCATGGGGGCGGTGGTTCAAGCTCTGGATTTGAGAATAACCAGGGCCATCAGAACAACCATGGTAATAACCAGCAGAATAACCAAGGGAATCAGCAACAGTCAGGTTACTAAAGTCACCCCAAGCAGTTGAACAGCGGACAGTATCATGTGTTCACTACTAGCCTATGCAAGCGGGATCAGAAGCTTCACAAGAGGGCAATCAATACTGTTGAACCGGCCGTACCACGTTATCTACGATGGTCGGAGCAGCCCATTGTGTGGAGCAGAGAGGATCACCCGCCCCGGGTTGACAATTCGGGTCAACTAGCCTTGGTGGTAGCACCTCAGGTGGGGGGCTATAAGTTTACCAAGGTTCTGATGGATGGAGGGAGCAGTATCAACATCCTGTACTATGAGACTTTTCATCGCATGGGGTTGAAAGATAAGAATCTTAAACCGTCAAACACTATTTTTCATGGTGTAGTACCAGGTAAATTGGCATACCCTGTTGGAAAGATTGCTTTGGAAGTCGTGTTTGGAGATGAGCATGATTCCAGGTCTGAAACATTGACCTTTGAGGTGGTGAAAATCCAGAGCCCATATCACGCGCTATTTGGACGGCCGGCTTATGCGAAATTCATGGCGAGACCCTGTTATGTCTATTTACAACTCAAAATGTCGGGTTATAAGGGGACGATCACAGTAAATGGAAGTCGAAAGATTGCTTTGGATTGCGAGGAAGGTGAAGCGGCCTATGCTGAATCGGTTTGTGCTACAGAGGAGCTGAAATTCTATAAGGACAATGTTGATCTGGTGGACATGACCCCTCTGAAGAAACCCACAACTGAGCATGACCCGGCCCTGACGTTCAAACCGGCTAATGAGACTAAACTCGTTGACTTCGTCCCTGGTGATTCATCCAAGCAGTTTAGTATCAGTGCCAATCTGGATCCGAAATAGGAAAGCGCGCTCATCGAGTTCATCCGTGAGAACCGGGACATCTTTGCATGGAAACCTTCTGACATGCCAGGTGTACCGAGGGAACTCGCTGAGCACACTCAATATTGATCCTAAGTTTAAACCGGTCAAGCAGTACCTTCGCCGTTTTAA
>NW_021219238.1:0-1014 GCF_002162155.2 Triticum dicoccoides
TGCACTGCGCCACGCCGTCAAGATCCGTCGCCATCAATGTATGGATGAAGCACCGCTCCACCAAAGAAACCGTCCGCTGGTCCCGCGAAGCAAGGCGCAGCACCAAGTAGAAGGCCGAAGCGCACCGCCACCACGCCACCAGCAGCCCCGCCACCAAGAGTTGTTCCCAGCCGCCGCCTTCAAGAAGGAGCACGACACCAGGGTGCCGTCGACGCCCAGACCAGGGGAACAAAAGCTTTCGCCATAGCTCGAGGAGGAGGCGGAAGGGAGAGGATCCAGCCCAAAGCCTTCAGGAAGGGGATCGGCGCCAAAGGCGTCGACTTTGGGGAGGCTGCCGCGCCAGCCAGGGGTTTCCCCCGGAACCTCACCCGCACGCCAGATCCGCCAGGCCGACCATAGGGGAAGGACCGGCGCCAGCACGGAACGGGACAGATCGAAGCAGGGGCGGATCTTCTACATGGAGCCATGACGGATTGCGAGGAACCGCCACTGCGCCAGCGTCCGCAGCCCCCACACCGCCCGCGGCCGTGGGAGGCTGCCCACCAGAGCTCGCCGGCACAGCCCGCCGGCTGCACCGCGCCCATCGGCCGGGGCCGCCGCCCCGGGGAGCTAAGGCCCTCTGAGAGGATGCGCCAGATCCCGCCGCCACCATCATTGGGGCCGAGAACCCTCCTCGGAGGCCCTCAGGCGGCGGCGGAGGGAGGGAGGCGAGGGGGAAGCGCGGCGCCTTGGTGGTGAAGAGATCGCTCGCGACAGTCTCTCCCAAACGACGCCTCCAAGGAGGTCACGACGTAGACGCCGCCGCCGCCCGCTTCGGAAGACCGAGGCAAAGATTTTCATCCGGAGAGCCAAATCCGTCATGATGTCGACGAAGCTCCACAACGACGCCTCCAAGAAGGTAGACGACGCCAGTAGCGCCGCCGTCGTCGGCCTGACCTTGGTCAAGGCAGTGCTTTCGCCGGAGCTCCTCGCCATATAACAGAACTTGCGGATCCAGAGCACCGGATGGCGTCG
>NW_021219239.1:0-691 GCF_002162155.2 Triticum dicoccoides
AACCCCGTAGTCGAACTGATCAGCAGCAGCGTCGGTCTCGTAGTCTACCGGAGAGAAGAGGGGGAAGAAATAATGAATACAGAGCAAACAAAGCATCACAAAATATATCAAGGCAATACGCGGTGTTCGGTGTGCCCTAACGCGGTAGTAGGTGATACCGGTGAAGGGGGGGGGGGGGAAACCCCCGGGAAAGTATTCCCGGTGTTTCGTGTTTTCGGGCAGAGGAGCCGGAGGGGGAAAGTTGCGGGTTCGATAGGTTAGGGGTGTGTGGCGGACGAACGGACTGCGTATCCGGATTCGTCTCGTCGATCTGAGCAACTTCCATGTTAAAAATATTTTAATCCGAGTTACGGATTAAAAGATATGATTTTCTAAAGATTTTATTAATTTCTGGAATTTAATTAATTATTTAATCCAACATTATCCAGAATAGTAAGCTGACGTCAGCATGACATCAGGGTGATGTCAGCAGTCAACGTTGACCATTGACCTGGTCAACCTGACGTGGGGGTCCAGTGGGACCCACCTGTCATTCTCGGTTAGGTTAATTACAGATTAGTTAATTTAATTAGTGATTAGGTTAATCTAATCAGGATTAATTAACTTAATTAATTAATTAATTAATATTTTAATTATTTTAGTTATTATATATTTATTTATTTAATATATTTATTTATATATATATATATAT
>NW_021219240.1:0-1154 GCF_002162155.2 Triticum dicoccoides
AAAGGATTTAGGTAGCACTCCGGCTGAAACATGGAGGAATATTACACGAACTAGAGAGGATGGAATGACACTTGATGAACTCTTGAAGAATGAATTAAATCATGAAGATCCACCATGAAGAACTCCGGTAACGAAAGGATGACGAGATGAAATGAAGGATGAAATAATAGATGAGCATTGCGATGATTTAGCTGGAGGTTCCGACGAAATGACCGAGGGAATTGAACTCCGGAAAAGAAAAGATGAAAACACTTGGAACTAGAATTTATTCATCAAGAACAAACTCCAAAGGAAGGAATTACTCACTTGGATGAAATAAGAATAAGATTTATTGTATGATTATCCTTCATCAAATTAAATTGATGACAAGCAATGGATTTTGCATACTACTTATTCTTGTTGGAAAAAGGATTGAGGAGTGACATATCGTAAACTTGAGAAAGTCTTCATGAACCACCGGTAGGATTCGAAAGAACGAATGGATTAATATGATAAACAAGGAAAAGAATCTGAACGAACCACCATAAGAATTCGAAAATGACTGATGAAAGACAATGAATCACCTGGAAGAATTAGAAGAACCCATAGGCAAGAGGGAATTAAAATGCAAGAGAGCAAAAAGATCGTGAACTGATTGAAGAATACTTGAACGAAGCACCGGAATAAATAGAGAACGATAACTACAATGATGGCCTCTGGTGGAAGAAACGGAAAAAAACAACTCCTGAAATACTCCGGATGGGTGAGAAAAGGAATATTTGACAAATGGAATAATTCGAGACGATAGCATGAAACTAGAACCACGAATCTTCGAGAGAACGGGCAAGATTTAGAGGAAAAACTCTTCTTCCATCTTCGAATGACGATGAGAAACACCATCAAAATTACTGAGATACTCCGGGAGAATGAAAAGCAAAAAGGTTGAGCCAACAATGAAATGATTTGAAATCGATCTTGAAAAGGCATCTGACTGATGAAAATCATACTTACGTCACACTTGAAAAGAAATTAGAATAACTCCATGGGAATTAGAAGAGTCAGGTAAGATCCTGGAAAAAGACCTGTGGGTTAGGGCCCACTAAAAGAAAACACCGTTGGAAATGATTTTTGAACAGATAGATGATGCACCGGAACAATTGAAATATTTGAATGAG
>NW_021219241.1:0-397 GCF_002162155.2 Triticum dicoccoides
ACGCCGATGCCAAACAAGAAGTGACGGCGGCCAAGCACAAGAAGAAGCCGACGCCGGCCGCCGATCATACCAAGGATCTACTCGGCCAGGCCTACCCTTCTGCCCGGGATTACGTAATCAGGAAAAACCAGCGGGAGAGACAGGCCAGGGCCAAGGCAAAGGCGGAAGCGGAGGCAAGGGCGAAGGCGGAAGCGGAGGCAAGAGCGAAGGCGAAGGCGAGCAATGGAGTTTCCGGTGATGATAAGAGCGCAGGGGCTTCGGCGGATAGCAGCAAGGCACAGGGCGCAGCAAAGCAAGGTAGATATTACAATAACAATAACTACAACGGAGCATCGAGGAATCAGCAATTCGGAGCGCCAAAGAGGTCCATGAACGAGGCGGCCCCTGCAGAAGGCGT
>NW_021219242.1:0-16278 GCF_002162155.2 Triticum dicoccoides
CCCCCCCCCCTTTGAACCTTTATATACGGAGGCAAGGGGCACCCCTAAGGACAGAAGTTGATCCACGTGATCATATTCTTAGCCGTGTGCGGTGCCCCTTCCACCATAGTCCTCGATAATATTGTAGCAGTGCTTAGGCGAAGCCCTGCGATAGTAGTACATCAAGATCGTCACCACGCCGTCGTGCTGACGGAACTCTTCCCCGACACTTTGCTGGATCGGAGTCCGGGGATCGTCATCGAGCTGAACGTGTGCTAGAACTCGGAGGTGCCGTAGTTTCGGTGCTTGATCGGTCGGGCCGTGAAGACGTACGACTACATCAACCAAGTTAACGCTTCCGTTGTCGATCTACAAGGGTACGTAGATCACACTCTCCCCTCTCGTTGCTATCCATCACCATGATCTTGCGTGTGCGTAGGAATTTTTTTGAAATTACTACGTTCCCCAACAGAGAGTGCATGGGTATGTTACAAAACATGGTTGCAATCCATCTCTTTCATTGTGAAAGACTGCAACTTTTGTTCAAACGCGGTAGGTCCTTCACTTTTCCAAAACTGAAGGAGCTTACGCTAGAACACCTGTTGGATTTAGAGAGATGGTGGGAAATTAAGGAGTGGGAAGAAGAAAAGATAATATTTCCTCTACTTAAGAAGTTGTTTATTAGGCACTGTGGAAAGTTGGCAGCATTGCCGGAAGCACAACAGTTGTTTATCGGGAAATCTGGAAAGCTGATTGCGTTACCTGAAGCACAGTTGCTTCAAGAACCATGTAGTGCAGACTATAGATTGGTACGCTCACCATTTCCTGCCCTAAAGGTACTCAAATTGGAAAATTTGGAGAGCTTTCAGAGATGGGATGCATTTGAAGGGACTCAAGGAGAAGAGATATTGTTTCCTCGGCTTGAGAAACTATCAATTAAGAAATGCCCAAAGCTGACAGATTTATCTGAAGCACAAAAACTCGGTGTATTAGAAATTGAAGATGGCAAGCAAGAGATCTTCCATTTTGTAGATAGATATTTGTCTTCGCTGACCAAACTGATACTGAAACTAGAAAACACAGAAATAACATCAGAGGCTGAGTGCACTTCAATTGTACCTGTGGACAAGGATAAATGGAACAAGAAATCCCCACTTACAGTTGTGGAGTTAAGATGCTGTAACTCATTCTTTGGATCAGGTGCACTAGAGCCATGGTACTATTTTGTACACATTGAAGAGTTGGAAATTGTTAGATGCGATGTGCTCATCCACTGGCCAGAGAAAGTGTTCCTAAGCTTGGTATCCTTGAGAAGTTTAGAGATTAGAGAGTGCAAAAATCTCACTGGATACGCACAAGCTCCTCTTGAGCCATCACCATTTGAAAGGAGTCAACACCTGCCACGTCTGGAGTCTGTTCGGTTAAATGATTGTGCAAGTTTGGTAGAGATGTTCAAGCTCCCGGGATCTCTCAAGGAAATGGATATTGCTTGTTGTCGGAAGCTTGAGTCCATATTCGGCAGGCAGCAGGGCATATCAGAGTCAATTCAAGGGTCTTCTTGCAGTGAGGCAGCCGTGCCCACAACTGTATCAGAGTTGTCATCCTCACCCATGAATCACTTTTGTCCATGCCTAGAAATTCTAGAGTTACTTGGATGTGGAAGTTTACCAGCGGTTCTACATCTTCCTCCGTCCTTAAAGACCATATTTATTTCTTGGTGCAGTAGTATTCAGGTCCTGACATGTCAGCTGGGTGGGCTTCCAAAACCACAAGTCACTACTTCCATAAATGTACCAGAGCCACAAGTCACTTCCTCCTTGTCTCCAATCTCTAACTATATTGTCCTGTCATAGCATGTTGGGGGGTGTCCTCTGTCTGCCCACTTCCCTCAAGTCACTGAACATTAAGGACAACAATGGGCTGACATCACTGGAGGCTCTGTCGGCACAACACTTCCCATCGTTGGAAAAACTTTGTCTTAGAAGATGCAGAACCTTGGCATCCCTACCGAATGAACCGCAAGCATACAGGTCTCTTCAATATCTTGAAATTAAAGGCTGTCCAGCTATAAAGAAGCTCCCTAGATGCCTGCAGCAGCAACTGGGCAGCATGGACATCCATGACAAAGAACTGGATGCCTATTATGAAGGTATGCACGTTTTTCTATCTTTCTTTGCCACATTTAGCCAACAAATGCAGTCATCCATCCCATCCCATGTATCATGCCAATAGGTTTGTAGACGTTTGCTCTCCATTATTTTGTTGCTATGTGGTATAAATTTCCATGTTACAGTAGTTTGTACGTGTTTGTTCTGACATCATTTGTCATGTATACAGTGATAGCACTTGAACCAAAGACATGGAAGGAAATTCCAAGGCTAGTCCATGAGCGGAGAAAGGCTGCTCGAGAAGCTAGGGAACTCAAGCAATCCATGCAGGAGTAAATAGGACGAGAATTACATGAAAGGGCATCGATTTTTTTTTTTTTTTTGCTTCAAATAATGTACTAGGTTATGTCATGATTGTAACCATTTGGCTTGGCTGAACAATGCCCTTTATCTTCTCCAGATACTTGTAATGTGGATTAATTCATATCCTTCAACATTTGCCAGGTTTAGTAGAAGTTGGGATACTTACTTTGTGAGCTATATATATATCTAGTTTGAGTGTCGTTACTTAGTTGAGACATTGGCCTGTAACTCGTTGAGACACTTGTTCCTTCATCTCCTTGTCTGACAGGGAGGACTTTCTGATTGTGGAGAAACTAAACCAGTACTCCATGGTTTTCTTTGGTTGTGATTTTATCTGCTTCAAATTACGCGCTTGCTCTGCTCTGAAGCAGGATCTAGTAGCCCAGGTTGTTGTTGGGTTGTGATATTGCTAAGCTGTTGCGGTGGTCAGATTATCTGACATTTTCCAGCTCCTATTTGTGGTGCAAGTTGAGGAACTTATTGTTATTAATATTTTGAGTCGAGTTGAGGAACTTATTGATTGACTTACTTTTGGTTAATGTCAATGAACTGGTGTGCAGGTGCCCGTGTGATCAGGAGACGGAGGCCACAGAAAGGAAGCGTTTTGGCATGACCGCCTGGGAGTGTTCTGGTTGGCTGGTATAGACTTGTGATCTATTTTTTCCATGAGCTATTTTAGCAGCGCCCTAGTTGTTTCAGAGCTTTAATGTTGTATAGCTGACTTAGTTTACATTTGAGTGATGCAACAGGCAGACCTGCTATTTTTTTTTCATGAACAGACACTGAATAACCAGGTTGAACAAATTGTCTCAGGCGCCTGGTCACCAATCAGCCGTCCGACGCCTCCTATATATGTCCTGACAAACCTGACTCCAAGCCACCACACAGTGACCCCCTTCGTGTGTTCAGACCTCGGCACTTGAACCTGTTCAGCAACTTATTTAAACTGGGACTGAACATTCAGCACTGCAGTCGTCGGAGATGGTCCGCGGCCGGAAATGCTAGCTGCTTGTAAGGGGAGGTGTATTCGTTGCCAGAAATTCTATTCAGTGGGTCTTCTGCTTTTATACTATACTACTGTCAGTATTAGCTGTTCGCTCCCGAGCTTCGTCAGGCACAACGTTGGAAGCTGCCGCCGGGGACGACCACCCTACATATCGCCGGTGACCATGGCCACTCGAGAGCCTTATTTCTCTGCTATGCCTGTATTAGCTGCTAGTTAACATTGGTCTGTAAGCTGTTCTGTTCGTTCTGTAAGCTGTTCTCTTTCTGACTACAGTATTATGTACAACCTCTGCAAGCTAATATAAGACGTTTCTTATATTAGTTTAAAAAGGGAGTACATCATAGCAATCGGATTAAAGCGATTAAATGAGTAGAATTACAACACACGGAATCATAAATTAAAGTGATACTAACAAGGACGGTCGCTGTGTCTTGTATGGTGGAGTAGCTGCAGGTTGGTTAGCTGCTGCACATTGCCTCTTCAGACCCTCCTGTCCAGTATTGGATGGTTGGGATGGACGCTTCTGATTTCATCCATCAAATCCTCCACACCACGATCCCGCCTCCAGTTCCAGATACTGACATGCTTGAGGCTTGAGAGGTGGAGCAATCCAGGGTTGTACTGCTCAGGCCATCGGAACACAACCAGTTTCAACCTCTGGAGCTTTGGCATGGCTCCCGGCTCGAACATCAAGCACGTCTCGCCGTGGAAGTTCAGCTTCACTAAACGCTGGAATCCTTGGCTGCTGATGACACAACTCTGGCGTTGGGTATAGAGCAGCAGAATTGTAAGAGAGAGCAGCATGGGTAGACTGGCGAGGATATTGACACTTTCCTCTCCCATTTCACGAACGTACCTGATGCTAAGGCGGGTGAGGTTGATGAGGGATCTGATCTGCCTTGGTATAGAGGGGAAATCAAAATTTCCAACCCCCTCCAGGAAGAGCCTCCGGAGAGGTGGAGGAGAGGAGCCACTCGGAAACACCCACGAATTTAAGAAATCAGAGCTTTTGATCCCAGTGAAGTGCAGCGAACGGAGGCTGTTTGCAACGAGCTTGGACAGAGTTGAGGCACACACTCTCATGTGATCTTCCTCATCGAGAACCCTATCAAAACCTAAAATCCATTTAATCTTCAGCGCCCTTAGTTTGGTCAGCTCCCCGAGCCCTTGAACAGACCTTACAGATGCATTACAGAGATTGATCCCTGATAGCTCCTCCAGGCATTGCAGATTCCCAATTCCATCAGGCAGCGGAGTAAAAATTTCATCCAGGAAAAGGCACACTAGTTTCTTTAATTGAACAATAGTTGCTGGTAGTTTCAGGATTCTATAACCTCTAAGATCTAATACCTCTAGATGTTGCAGATTGCCAATTTGTTCCGGAAGCTCGGTTATGGTTGTGTCGGGACTTGTGATCTGGTAACCAATGATCCTCAGGTACTTCAGTTGATAGAAACTTCCAATGTGTTCAATGTGACAGTTCTTAGATTTCACAACGCCTTCTATATTCAGCACTCGCAAAGCTTCACAATTTTGAGGCAGTTGCTTACCTCTAGGTCCAAATATATTAAGTGACCGAAGATGCGATGCATCCTTTATTGGCAAATCTGCAGCTTCAGAAGAGTTCAAGTGGAGGGATAACCAGCGAATCTTCCATGAAGGGTATTTACCATCCATCAACACAGTGACAAATTTGTCTTCCGCAGCTTGAGATGTAATAAAATCCAATACAATATCATGGACTCCGCAGATTTTCACTCTTGTGCCATCTGCCCCAATCTTTCTTGCTTGAATCATGCTTCTATTGATAAGCTCATTCAAATAGCTTTCTCCAAGCCTCTCCATATCTCCTCTGTTTTCCCCACCGATTAAGCCTTCAGCCATCCAATTCCATATCAAAAATCTGCTGTCAATGTAGTAACCCTCCGGGAAGACACTCAGATATAAAAAACAAGCCTTTAAATGGTGTGGAAGGTCAAGATAACTAAGCAGCAATATTCTCTTCATTTGGTCAAGTGGACAATCTTTCTCGACTGCAGAAGAAACAGACTTCCGTATTTTCGACCAGACTTCGACTGTTCTACTTTTGCTGGCTAATAAACTTCCTATACTGATTATGGCCAATGGCAAACCACCACATTTCTTCAAAATTTCATCTGCTACTTCCCGCAATTCTTGGGGACAACATTCCCCAGAAGGAAAGATTCTTCCAAAGAATAAACTGCGGGAATCATCAACAGTTAGAAGCTTTGCTTCATACATATGCCCGTCCATGTCAGCACAGCATGACGTTGCCACATTCTTACTACGTGTTGTAGCAATTATTCTTCTTCGCTTGTTATTATCAATAGGTAAGGCAAATTTCACATGTTGCCAAGCCGATGTGCTCCAAATATCATCAACAACAATCAGGTACCTGCATTCATTTGTTTGGGGAATGCATTAGATCTCCATTCCATGCAAAATACAGAGCATATTTTCACTATGCAAAGCAATTAAGGCGGTAGTTAGATTGAGAAAGCTGCGCAAGGAAAGGCCCAAAATTAATATGATCCCCATTGTTGTTAGAATAGTTTGCTTGGGTAGCTGTACATAAATGCTTGGTAGAGAGAAAGATAAATAAGGAAGATCTCACTTGACTTGCAATGCAAGCTGGCTTAACCTCAAAGTTTATACGCCTTATGTTGTGTATAAAAGAGAGTAGTGATCGTAGCAATGACGAGAGCTACACTCATAAGTACTCTGTGTTAATACTAAATTCTAATCTGCTTACATGGAATAAAATGTAAGGATGTTCTGGCTCGATCAATATTGATTGCCTGTTATCATTCATGAAACTATTTGAGACTGAATTAGAATACTTGAAGAAAGAGTAAATCAAGAATGATTACCTCTTGTCTTTCAAGTGTTCCCTGAGCTTGAGTATCAGCTGCTCCAGATCCCACATTTCTGAGTTGTTGTACTCTTCTTCATTGACTTGAAAGAGGATATGTTTTAAAAGCCTCTTGATGTCGGGAGTTCGAGAAACAGAGACGAAAGCCCGGCAATCAAACTGTTCTTGGATCTTGTTGTACACCTCCAAGGCCAGAGTGGTCTTGCCGGAGCCTCCAATCCCAAAGATGGCCACCACGTTTGGTTTCGCGTCTTGCTCCATCAGCCACCCAAATATTTTCTCCTGGGGGCCGTCAATGCCCACCGGATTTCGCACCGCCTCGTACTGCGTGCGTAGCCCTGCTTGGTCCAAGGGAACATGGGGTGGAGGCGGCGGGAGGCACTGGTCAATGTTGTACCGATTGCGCCGCTCACTCTCCTCGACGACCATGGCTTTGAGCTCATCGATCTCCTTCCCGGTCTGGAAGTCATCCCACACACTCTTGATCTTCCTCACGGCCTTGCTCACGAGGCCGTCACCCCCCTGGGACTGGGAGCCTCCATGGCCGCGGCGGCGCTGCATGAAGCGGTCAATGTAGTCCTCGATCTCGAACGACATGTCCTGCACCCTGTCCCTCCACTCCCTGGTCTGCGGGTCCATGTGCTCCTCCACGTCGGAGAGCCTGAGCAGCACGGCTTTCATGCTGCTCAGCTCGTTTCTCAGGTACTGGATGCCAAGCTTGACTTTCTTGCCGAGCAGGGCTGTCCCGACCAGGCTGCTGACCTCGTCGCCGAGCAGGTCATTTAGCTTGCTGATGACAGAGTTAATGGCTCCCGTGCCGATGCTCACTGCCATCTCTGTAACAGCCATGCCTATTGCCTGGCCTGCATACGCATCCATTTCTTTCAGGTCCATTCAAAACTAAACTCAAATCTTGAATCGAGACAATGGAACTGAAATCTTAAATGGGAGTAAAAAAATTGGAACTACAATCTTGAATGGGAGTAGAAGAGAATACTAACTAAAATCATTGGACTGCGCGAGCTTTCGACTGGAGACCCACCTGGAGCTTGGAGGCTGCTGCACTGACCGCCCAATCTCGTCAGCTAACGGGTTGCCACCTTGGAGTTCCCCGAACGGAGCAGGGACGTGGAAATCAGCGATGACGCGGGTCGGAGATCTGGAAGGGAAGCCACGGCGGCGCGGAAGATCTCCGAGCAAAGCCGGGACTAGAAGCCGCGGTGGGCAGTGCGGAGGTGGCGGCGCGGAGAAGTCGCAGCGGTTCGTCTCAACCGCCGTCGCGGATGCGGAGGCGGAGCGGTGCTCGTGGAGAAGAGGGAAGTAGCACTGTAACTACAGCCTACAGAGGTGGGAAGATGCTCGCTGGGAAAGAGCCACGGTGAAAGCCAAAAAGCTGCCACTTGTGGTAAAAGCTCGGCCAGCTCGCATCTCTCGATGGGAATGAGATAATGCCAGACGCGACCCACTTGGTCCGCACGACAAAAATACGCAGCCCAATACATTGATGCAAAGTGGCTCAATTTCGTGTTTTTAACCCTTTTGACAAACAATTTCAGAATCTGATCCTGGTTTGAAATTTTTTCGGGGATTTGACACTTTTGCTACTGCCAGAGCCTCTGGCGGTAGGGTTACACAGCCTACCGCCAGTGCCCCTGACGGTAGGTTATGATGGAGGGGACGGCGGCCGTCACCGCGTGCTGACGTGGATAAGTACCTTACTGCCAGAGGCCCTGACGGTAGGCTGTATAACCTTACCACCAGATGCTCTGGCGGTAAGGTGTGGCAGGGTTTTGCCGTGCAGACATTCTGTAATGAAAGATGCAATGGCCCTGGCGGTAGGTTCACCCTACCGCCAGCCCCATGGCGGTAGGTTGTCTGACCCTACCGCCAGGACCCCTGACGGTAGGATCTTGTGTTTTGCCGTATATAGTTTTTGTAATGAAATATGAAAGGGCCCTGGCGGTAGGACCTACCGCCGTAGAGGCTGGCGGTAGGTTGTCTAACCCTACCGCCAGGGTGCCTGGCGGTAGGCTCATCTGTTTTGTTTTTTCAAGTTAATTTGGTTGCTTGTTCTCAAATTCAATATAACAGCAATATCACTGCAAGTTTCACAAATATGACAGCAATATCATAAATTTTAAACAATTAAACTTGAGCATCACATAGATCCATATTAAGATAACTTGAAATGCATAGAACATTTTAAACACATAGATCCACAAATAGCAAATACATAGTTCCACGTAGTCTCACAACCACTAGACAAGTTCAACCAAACGAAGTTCAACCAAACTAAAAGAGCCAAGTATCGAAGAGCATAATCAGTTGCTCCTTCCCCTCTTGGAGGTACGGTCCTCGTTACTCTTTGAACGAGTCTCTTCGGTCTTCTTCTTGGGCCGGCAAGGAACCGGTCTCTGGAAAGGGTCCGGACTCAGCAAATCTTTCTTCTTTGGATTCCTCTTCGGCAGCTGAGATGCTTGAGATGTTTGAGTTGGTGGAGGTCCGTAATCTTCATCATACTCCTCCTCCCCGTTGCTCTCCTCCTCCTCTTCTTCTTCATGTGTGGCCTCCTCCCCTTCTTCATGTATGGCCTCCTCCTCCTCCCCAACCAACCTAGACGACGAGGGAGCATGCCTAGATGAGCCGATGAGACCCTGTGCGGCTATAGGCTGATAAGCTTCAACTGACCCAGCTCCAGCACACCCAAGCAGCCCTACCAGCTTGCGACAACGCTTCATGAACTTCTGCACTCACAATGAAACAAGGGCATAATAAGTATCAGATCGACTGATTGCAAGTGAACAACATGCATCTGTTCTGAGGAGGCTGAAATTGTACCTTCATCGCCCCCCTCACTTTGTTCTCAGATTCTACGCTCCCGGGGAGATCACCTAGTGCATCTGAGGCTTCAAAGATGCATCTGTTCAGCTCACTAGACTGCAACAGTATAAGTCAGTCACGATGACGAATAAACTAATTTAAATACAATCGTCGGTTCAAACTTACCACTCTGTTGATGAGGGGTGCAAACTCCCTAAATCCACTGTGCATGTCTCTGATGCCGGTCTGATAGGCCTCTTCCTCGGGGTCATCCCTCTCCAGCTCCGCGATGTCTTCCGCCGTCCAACAAGGCCTGAGACGAAGACGGTGCTTCTGGCCATCATCGTACCACCTCATGTGTCGGATCAGGTAAGCATCCGAGTCAGTAACTTTCCTCTCCACGTCTTTACGGAACCTCCGTCAGTTCCACTCCGTCACATGAGTTTTATGCTCCTCTCCCCAGTCTGTGATCGACTGACTCTTCTGCCGGCTCATCCTGCCGGCATACGCAACAAGAATCATCATAAGCGCAATGAGATCATCATAAGCAACAAGAAACATGATAAGCGTAATGAAATCATGGGCACGGAGAACAAAGCGCTCACAGGTGGAGCGCGTGGTCGCAGATATCAGTGGGCTGGCCCGTTGGGGTATGCTGATAAATCCCAAACTGCGTGGCCACGCGGTGTGGCAAGTGCCACTCGACGGCGTACACACAGATCATGGGCACGATGCACTGCCAGAGACCACGGTCCGCATCACACATCACGTTCAGATCAAAGCCCCACTGTCGGTCATGATACGACCACCAGTTTACCTGTTACATATACATTAGTAAGTTCCCACTCTCGGTCAAAAGTGGAATCAAAGAGAAAGGTGTTGAGCGAGTTCATATACCTGCGTATGCGTCAAAGCGTCCAACTCGTTGCTGTAGGTCTTGTACGAAGTCTTGTTTAGGCAAGACCCCTCATGGCGGCGAAGAAGGAGGCCACCGATTGATTTCCCTTCTACGCGTTGATCAGCGCAGTGCGGATGTTGTTGATGCGGCTGAGTGACTACGACGAGAACATGCTCACCAGTGCGACCCAAAGTTCGTGCGCCATGGTGATCGTGGTCATCGTGACGAGCACCTCCTTGGAGAGGTTTTGGAGCAGGTATTGAAAGTGCGTTATATCGACTAGAGGGGGGTGAATAGGCGATTTTTATGAAAGTCTTCAGAACATGGGAGTTTTGAAGACAAACGATAAAATTAAACCTATTACCATGTAGCGGAAGGTAGACTACACTAGGCAAACCATAGTCAAGTATTCAATGAAGTGAAAGCACAAAGACTAATAGCAGCTAGGTAGTAAGGATCAGGTAGGAAGATATTGTGAAGCCAAACAGAACACGCAGTCACTCAGTGAAGACAAATGATAGAGCAAACATACAATGACTTCACAAGGAGGAACAGTAAGTAAAGTGAAGTGAAGATGAAACCAGTGACTCGTTGAAGACAATGATTTGTTGAACCAGTTCTAGTTGCTGTGACAACTGTACGTCTGGTTGGAGCGGCTAGGTATTTAAACCTTAGGACACACAGTCCCGGACACCCAGTCCTGAACACGCAGCTCAGGACACCCAGTCCTCACCGTATTCTCCTTGAGCTAAGGTCACATAGACATTGCCCAATCACTCTGGTAAGTCTTCAAGGTAGACTCCCAAACCTTCACAGACTTCGTTCACCGGCAATCCACAATGTCTCTTGGATGCTCAGAACGCGACGCCTAACCGGCTGGAGGATGCACAGTCCTCAAGTGTAATAAGTCTTCAGATCATGCAGACAAGAAGACTTAAGTGATGCCCAATTCTCTCTGGCTCTGGATGGTTAGGGCTTTATCCTCACAAGGAATTCTCTCTCAAAGGCTTCGAGGTGGGTTGCTCTCAAACGACAAAAGCCGTACTTTCAATCTGAGTAGCCAACCGTTTATGGTTGTAGGGGGTGGGCTATTTATAGCCACTTGGCAACCTGACCTGATTTGTCCGAAATGACCCTGGGTCACTAAGGAACTGACACGTGTTCCAACGGTCAGATTTCAAACTCACACGGCAACTTTACTTGGGCTACAAGCAAAGCTGAGTTGTCCGACTCTGGACAAGATTCGCTCTCATAGTCTTCACTCGAAAACATAGGTTTTTGGTTTAGGCATCACTTCAGTCATTCTGACTGGTTCTCTTGGACCCCAATTAACAGTACGGTGGTTCCTATGACTCAACACAAAAGAAAAAGAACTATGAAAGATCTAAGTCTTCGAGCTCCATAGGCTTCATATCGTGTCTTCTCTTGTCATAGTCTTCAATGTGAATATCTTCATATACCACCTTTGACTTCAATGTCTTCATAAAGTTTTAGGGGTCATCTCTGGTAGTAAAACCGAATCAATGAGGGACTTCTACCTGTGTTATCCTGCAATTCTCACAAACACATTAGTCCCTCAACTAGGTTTGTCGTCAATACTCCAAAACCAACTAGGGGTGGCACTAGATGCACTTACAATCTCCCCCTTTTTGGTGATTGATGACAAACTAGTTGAAGTTTTCAACGGGGAATATATTCTGTGAAATTGTAGACAATAAGGAATTGTCTTCATAAGTTGCAAGGGCTCCCCCTGAAGATGTGCATATGAGTTAATTTGCTTTTGGAATGCAAATGCACATGGAAGGTTGTACTTGTGGAGATCCACTTCAACTTATGATGACAATCCACTATGCATGTGAAGGTATATGAAGATAATGACATGCATAATGGAAAATGGACGTCTGCAGAATGAGCTAAGTGCGGAATTTATCGTCGCACATGCGGAATTTATCTTCGCAAAACAAGGTGGCAAATAAGTAGCAGACGACCATCTAGTTTAAGTGTTACAACTCATAAGAACCAAATGTAGCAAAAACGAGAGTTGTAATATAAAGCACCCGCCCATATGGACCCGCTTGAAGACTATCAATCTCATATGCTTCTCCCCCTTTTGTCAGTAATGACCAAAAAGGTTTGAAGACATAGAGCCTCTACTCGTTCCCATGAGGAGTAGGTGAAGTAGCAGGGTTGTTGGTATTGTTTGGCGGTGCAGAAGAGCTTGGAGGTGCTGAAGGATATGGCGGTGAAGTAGCATCGTCTTCTTCCTCAATAATTCTGGCAGTGACTGTGGCAGCAGAGGAAGAGAACTCAGAGTCTTCAAGGGATGGAGTTCCTAGCAGCACAGCCCTTCGAGGAGGTGTGGAGTCAAACTTGAATCTCTCAGTGAAGCCATCCTCTTGAAGATCAGCTTCAGACAGCATCATCGTTAGCCCTTTCCATGTGCGGAGACAGGTTTCATGGGCAACGAAAGCATTCTTGGTGGCAAGATTTTGAGTGCGATTAACATCCACCAAGAGGCTTTTCATCTGACGCTTCAGCCAGTCATGATGCCTATCTTGTTTCTGATGTAGAGCCACAAGAAGCTCTCGGTCGTTGAGAACACGAGTGCGCTTCTTGGGTCTTGGAGCAGTGGCACTGTCAGTGGCTTCAGTTGAAGCAGGGTGTGGTGCACATGTAGTGCCAGCCAAAGGATACACCCGTGAAACTGCTTCAATGCCTTCAACGTTCTGAGTAGAACTCTGATGTTCTGCATTCTGAAGACTTAGAGGTTGCTTGGCAGGCTCAGAATATATGGCTTCAGTAGACATGTCCACGTCAGGCAAGAAGATCCGATGGTTGCGGGCTGAGGGCTGATACGAGATGGCGGAGTGTAGCTTGATCAGCCGCATGACCCAAGGGGCGTAGAACTTCAAACCAAACAGATCAATGCCTGATGCAGCAAGTTGGCATATGAAGAAGTCCTGTGCATTGAAGCATTTGCCATGAAGTATATAGAAGACCAAAGTCTTCATTGCACCCTGAAGCTTGGCATTTGGAGAGTGCCCTTTGATAGGCCAGAGAGTTCGCCTGATGATGTGATAGATGGTTCTGGGCAGGTACTCAAGGTCTTCAACGAAGAACTCTGTGGGGTACGCAACATCTTGGGGCAATGGCTTCATCATGCTGAGCATTTGACCCATATTAGGTTCTGGCCGCTGAAAGATGCTCTCAATAGCTTCAGCATGCAGCTGACAGCCTTGCTCGAAGAGATCGCCAGGAGTGGGCAAGCCAGTGAGCTCAATGATGTCAAATGCATTGGCTTCATGATGTACGTTGCCAGTCATCCACTCCAGGACCCAAGTCTTCGGATCTCTGCTATACCCTTTGATGTGAAGTGTGGCATAGAATTGTAGCAGCAGCTCTTCATTCCAATGCTCTTCATCAGTAACAAACTGCAGCATACCCACTTGCTTGAAGCAATCCAATGCTTCTTCTAGACAGGGCAGACCAGCTATAGCTTCAACATCAAGGCGCTTGTGTGGGAAGATGCGACCTTGGTTGTAAAGAATGCAAGAGTAATAGCTTCGCTGAGGATAGCTCCAGAACCGATCAGATGATATCCTTTCCCTTGAGTAGGGGTTCCTGGAGCTATTGAAGAACGTGTTGTCTGTCCTGAAGCCATTGATGTTGAAGGAGCCAGGTACTGATGTAGGACCTGGAAACCTTGGCAGTCTTGGGATTGGCTTCTGGACCTGAGGCCTGTGCTCAACATGATAGTTGAATTGGGGACCGGCAGCAGACTCAGGAACAGAAGTGGCGGGATCAGTGGCTTCGCTGTCTTCTGAAGCTTTTGCTGGGGAGGGCTCCACATTAGCTTCATTGGTGGTTGTGGCAGCCTCAAGATTTTCATCCTCCACTTGACTAGCTGGAGGGTCGGTCACAGGCACGTTCTCCTAGAGAACTGCTTCTTGGTGGAGCAGGGGAGTGGGATCTTGTGGTACTTCTTCTTCTGCGGTTGATGCAGCCGGAATGTCTTCAGCAGAGACTTGAGGCCTTGGATCTTTGCGAAGCCTGTGGAACGCAGACGACGCCTGTGGAGTTGGAGTGGGCTGGGCCTCATAGTCTTCTTCCTCTTGTGAGCGATCCGCCCATGAAGCATCCTGTGCAATTGGCGTCAGTGGACGACCAATGCTGATGAGTTCGTTGTTTTCAAACTGAGGAAGGACTGCATCATCTTCTACATTGTCATGATGACCAATGTCTTCAGCAGCGATGGGATCAGCTGCTGGAATGTCTTCAGCTTCAGGAGCCTCTGTGGAAGCAGGCTCATGAACTGTCAGTTGACGTTCTGCGTCAGGATGAACCATAGAAATGGGTTCAACTATCAAGGGCTCTGTGGGAGCAGCCCGAGCTTTCTTGGTCTTTCTCTTTTTCTTGGTGGGGGCAGTAGGAGAGGCTTCAGAGTGTTTCCTCTTCCTCGCTTCAGCCTCAGCAGTTCTTGTCTTCTTGAGCTCTAAAGCTGTTGACCGGCTCTTTGGCTTCGAGCCAGTCATTCTTGTTGGGAAGACAATCAGAACTGCTTCTTGCCTTGGTGCATCAGATTCAGTCGTAGCAGGCTTCTTCTTCTTCTTTGCGGCCATCCTGGGGTCGATGCCAGGATGCCCAAGTGCTTTGCGCTTCTCAGCCTCATTATAGGCTTGCACACATCTGTCAGCCAGAATCTTCATGCGCTCACGTGAACCCTGAGCTTCTGCATGCTTCTTCACAAAGGCTTCCTTGAGCTCGTGCATCATTGTCTTGAAGTTCTTCACTTCTTGCACGCTGAGCTTGGCCATATGCTTCTTGAACTGAGCCTTTTCATAGTCAATCTTCTGCTTCAGTTCAACAATGCGCTGGGCAATAGCAAGTTCTGAAGCAATGGTGCCTTGGAAGGCGACACTGAGGCCAATAGGTAGCTGCAGATCTTCAAAGCTGATGTTTGGCGTGTCAAACCACTCGTCAATGAAGTTGTGGATGATGGTGACATCAAAGAGAGGCAGATCATTGAAGATTTCTACTTCTTCTTTGCTCTTGATGAGTTGCTCAAGAGCATCATCTGCAAGATCTTCATCACTTGACAGATCAATGTCGTCATTGCGCAGGATGACAGCAGCTGTTAGCTCTTTTCCAGTGTGAGACAGAGGCATCTTGGCCTTCTGGGGCTTGGAGACGCGTGATAAATCTTCAGACTGCACACTGTCTTCAGGAGGTGCAGTTGCCAATGGCTTCGCCCTTGAGATTTTTGGTGAAGGGGCTGGCTTTGAAGCTTTTGCCTTTTTCAACTGCTTAGGCTTCGGCACTGCAGGCGCGTCATCAGACTCAGTGTCAGCCGCAGGCTCATTCACTACAGTCCCTTGAACCAAGATGTAGGTGATGAGGTCTTCAAGGTTGGCGAAAGGACCGATGACATTGGGTTCTGCATGTCGTGTGCCATCTGCCCTTGGAGATGAGGGACCAGGGTTGAAGTCTAACCCAAAAGTCTTCTTGTTCTGCTTCGCGGAGTTTTGAGCAAACTGGAAGTTGCGCTTGAACAGATTGTCGTCATGACACCATAGTAGTGACGACGAGTGTGCATCAGCAGGCTGTGGTCCACGGACCATGCATGGATAGAAGCCTTGAGCAATGGCTTCATCTCTGGACCTGGGTAGAAGATTCTTGAATAGGATGTCTCCCCACGGTCTCTTGATGGCGTTTTTCTCAGCATACTCCTGGGTCACAAATCTGTATTTGAACCATTGTTCTACCCAATATCTTCGAATCCATTGGATTCGGGTCTTGCGCTGACTGTAATCCTCTTCAGGATCTGTCTTGTACATTTCTGAGAGTTCATCTGGTAGATCTCTGGAGGTCTCACCACGACGCTTTCTGCCACCCTTCCTTGCTGCCTTTTCTGAAGCCATAAACTTTAACTTGAAAGGCTTCAAGACGTTCAAAGGCTTCAGAGGTTTTTGTTTGCTGGACCAACAGGAACTGGCTTCGGGAGAATTTATGTGATGCTGTAAGAATTCTGCAAATGAATGCAGACTATGAGAACCAAAGGATTCTCCCACGGACATGTACCTGTGACAGCATTAAGGTGCGAGGGAAGGAGAAGAGGTCATATGCATTCTCAGAAGATTTTGAAGATAAATCAGTTTAGAAGACATTGACCTCATCGTGCGAAGACATTCACTCATAGATAAGAAGTTGGTTC
>NW_021219243.1:0-1500 GCF_002162155.2 Triticum dicoccoides
GCTCTGGTGGCCAGGGTCGTCGCGGACGCTGCGGCAGTGGCGGCGGCAAAAACCGCCCGGACTGCCCCCGGTGCCAAATCTGTGGCAAGCCCGTACACACAGCAAAGGATTGCTGGTACCGGTATGAAGAGGACGACTACGGCTCTCAAGATGAAGAAAAAGTTGTCGTGGCATCGACACGAACTGGTATGTCGACAGCGGGGCTACCAACCACATCACCAACGAGCTCGAGAAAGTAACCATGAAAGAAAAATACCGCGGCAAGGATCAAATCCACACTGCCAGCGGAGAAGGTATGAGTATACGTCACATTGGTCACTCAATATTTCGTACCCCTCGTCGCAAAATTGATCTTAGGAAAATTCTGCATGTTCCTAGTGCCAACAAGAGTCTTCTTTCTGTCCATAGAATTGCCATTGATAATCATGTCTTTCTCGAGTTTCACCTTTATTTCTATTTGATTAAGGATCAGGCAACGAGGAAAATCCTCTATCGAGGTAGATGTGCTGGCGGCCTCTATCCATTGATTCCGGAGTTTAGAAGATCAAATAAACAAGTTTGTGGGGCTATCAAGCTTTCGTCCACATGATGGCACGATCATTTAGGACATGCTTCTTTTTCTTTAGTTGTAACATTGCTTAGGAAAAATAAGCTCCCGTTTGTTGGTGAGCATCATAATGAAACAATTTGTGATTCGTGTCAGAGAGCTAAAAGTTATCAATTACCTTACCCTGTTTCTACCTGTGTTTCTACCAAACCATTACAATTGATTTTTTCTGATGTTTGGGGCCGTGCTCCTAATTCTGTTGGTAGACACACCTATAATGTCAGTTTCATTGATGACTATAGTAAATTTGCTTGGATATATCTTTTAAAGAAACGATCTGATGTGTTTGAAGTTTTCAAAAACTTTCAAGCTCTTGTTGAACGAAAAATTTGATAGCAATTTTTTTGCTGTCCAATCCGATTGGGGAGAAGAATATGAAAAGTTGAACTCCTTCTTCCAAACACTAGGTGTTTCACATCATGTGTCATGCCTTCATGCTCACCAGCAAAACGCGGGTCAACTTAACGAAAGCACATGCACATTGTTGAAGTTGGCCTTGCTCTTTTGGCAGGCGCCTCCATGCCCCTAAAATTTTGGGATGAAGCGTTTCTCAGTGCCATTCATATTATAAACATGCTCCCTAGTCGTGTCATCAACAATGAAACTTCGGTAGAAAGACTTCTTCACACCAAACCAGACTATAAGTCTCTTCGTCCCTACAATAACCGCAAACTCATGTTTCGATCAACACAGTGTGTGTTCCTTGGCTATAGTGCTCAACACAAGGGGGTCAATTGCCTAGATGTCTCCACGGGACGTGTTCACATCTCCCGTGATGTTGTTTTTGATGAAACAAAATTTCCGTTCGCTGATCTTCACCCTAATGCTGGTGCACTTCTTCGAGAAGAAATTCTTCTCTTGCCTTCCCATCTCACTAGTTTTGATCAAGGGGG
>NW_021219244.1:0-1939 GCF_002162155.2 Triticum dicoccoides
ACTGTGAGTGTTGACGACAGACACGCAAACGCACACCGGGGATTGTCAATCGTGGAAATCGCTCTGGGACGCCCAAACGGTGAGTAATAGTGCACGAAACGGACGAGAATTGGCCAAAATTGTGAGTGTTTATGACCGACACGTAAATGCACCCCGGAGTTCGTCAATCGTGGAAATCACTCCGGGACCCCAAAACTAAGTAATAATCCAAGAAATGGGCCATAATCGGCCCAAAGTGCGCTTGTTGATGATCGACACGTAAGCGCACCATGGGGTCAAACAACCGTGGAAATCACTTCGGGGCCCCAAAATGGTGAGTAATAGTCCATGAAACGGGCCAGAATCGGCCAAAACTGTGAGTGTTGATGACCGACACGTAAACGGACCTTAGGGTTCAACCACTATGGAATCGCTTCGGGACCCCTAAATTATGAGTAATAGTCCACGAATTGCGTCAGTATTGGCCAAAATTGTGAGTGTTGACGACAGAGACACAAACGCACCTCGGGGATTGTAAATCGTGGAAATCGCTCTGGGACTCCAAAACGGTGATCAATAGTACACAAAACGGACCAGAAATTGGCCAAAATTGTGAGTGTCATTGACCGACACGTAAACGCACCACGGGGTTCGTAAATCATGAAAATCACGCTTGGACCCAAAAACAGAGTAATAGTCCAAGAAACGGGCCAGAATTGGCCAAAACTGCGAGTGTTGATGACCGACACGTAAATGCACCCTGCGGTTCGTTAACCGTGGAAATCACTCTGGGGCCCCAAAACAGTGAGTAATAGTCCATGAAACAGGCAGAATCAGCCAAAACCGTGAGTGTTGATGACTAACACGTAAGCGCGCCTTGGGGATCAACCACTATGGAAATCACTTCAGGACTAGAAAACGGTGACTAAAAGTCCACAAAATGCGTTAGAATTGGCCAAAACTGTGAGTGTTCATAACCAACACGTAAGCGCACCCGGGGGTTCGTTAATCGTGGAAATTATTTCGGGGCCCCAAAACAGTGAGTAATTGTCCACGAAACGGGCCAGAATTGGCCAAAACTACTAGTATTGATGACCGACATGTAAACGCACCCCGCCGTTCGTTAATCGTGGAAATCACACCGGGGCCCCAAAACAGTGAGTGTTGATTACCGACACCTAAACGCACCTTAGGGTTCAACTACTACGGAAATCGCTTTGGGACCCCTAAATGGTGAGTAATAGCCCACGAATCGCGTCAGAATTGGCCAAAACTGTGAGTGTTGACGACAGACACGCAAACGCACACCGGGGATTGTCAATCATGGAAATCGCTCTGGGACGCCCAAACGGTGAGTAATAGTGCACGAAACGGACGAGAATTGGCCAAAATTGCGAGTGTTTATGACCGACACGTAAATGCACCCCGGAGTTCGTCAATCGTGGAAATCACTCCGGGACCCCAAAACTAAGTAATAATCCAAGAAATGGGCCATAATCGGCCCAAAGTGCGCTTGTTGATGATCGACACGTAAGCGCACCATGGGGTCAAACAACCGTGGCAATCACTTCGGGGCCCCAAAATGGTGCGTAATAGTCCATGAAATGGGCCAGAATCTGCCAAAACTGTGAGTGTTGATGACCGACACGTAAACGGACCTTAGGGTTCAACCACCATGGAATCGCTTCGGGACCCCTAAATGATGAGTAATAGTCCATGAATCGCGTCAGAATTGGCCAAAACTGTGAGTCTTGGCGACAGAGACGCAAACGCACCCCGGGGATTGTAAATCATGGAAATCGCTCTGGGACGCCAAAACGGTGAGTAATAGTACACAAAACGGACCAGAAACTGGCCAAAATTGTGAGTGTCATTGATCGACACGTAAACGCACCACGGGGTTCATAAATCGTGGAAATCACGCTTGGACACAAAAACAGAGTAATAGTCCAAGAAACGG
>NW_021219244.1:4815-12831 GCF_002162155.2 Triticum dicoccoides
GTTCTTTAATCGTGGAAATTATTTCGGGGCCCCAAAACAGTGAGTAATTGTCCACGAAACGGGCCAGAATTGGCCAAAACTACTAGTATTGATGACCGACATGTAAACGCACCCCGCCGTTCGTTAATCATGGAAATCACACCGGGGCCCCAAAACAGTGAGTGTTGATGACCGACACCTAAACGCACCTTAGGGTTCAACAACTATGGAAATTGCTTTGGGACCCCTAAATGGTGAGTAATAGCCCACGAATCGCGTCAGAATTGGCCAAAACTGTGAGTGTTGACGACAGATACGCAAACGCACACCGGGGATTGTCAATCGTGGAAATCGCTCTGGGACGCCCAAACGGTGAGTAATAGTGCATGAAACGGACGAGAATTGGCCAAAATTGCAAGTGTTTATGACCGACACGTAAATGCACCCCGGAGTTCGTCAATCGTGGAAATCACTCCGGGACCCCAAAACTAAGTAATAATCCAAGAAATGGGCCATAATCGGCCCAAAGTGCGCTTGTTGATGATCAACACGTAAGCGCACCATGGGGTCAAACAACCGTGGAAATCACTTCAGGGCCCCAAAATGGTGAGTAATAGTCCATGAAATGGGCCAGAATCTGCCAAAACTGTGAGTGTTGATGACCGACACGTAAACGGACCTTAGGGTTCAACCACCATGGAATCGCTTCGGGACCCCTAAATGATGAGTAATAGTCCATGAATCACGTCAGAATTGGCCAAAACTGTGAGTGTTGGCGACAGAGACACAAACGCACCCCGGGGATTGTAAATCGTGGAAATCGCTCTGGGACGCCAAAACGGTGAGTAATAGTACACAAAACGGACCAGAAATTGGCCAAAATTGTGAGTGTCATTGACCGACATGTAAATGCACCACGGGGTTCGTAAATCGTGGAAATCACGCTTGGACCCAAGAACAGAGTAGTAGTCCAACAAACGGGCCAGAACCGGCCAAAACTGCGAGTGTTGATGACCGACACGTAAATGCACCCTGCGGTTCGTTAACCGTGGAAATCACTCTGGGGCCCCAAAACAGTGAGTAATAGTCCATGAATCAGGCCAGAATCAGCCAAAACTGTGAGTGTTGATGACTAACACGTAAGTGCGCCTTGGGGATCAACCACTATGGAAATCACTTCAGGACTAGAAAACGGTGACTAAAAGTCTACAAAATGCGTTAGAATTGGCCAAAACTGTGAGTGTTCATAACCAACACGTAAGCGCACCCAGGGGTTCGTTAATCGTGGAAATTATTTCGGGGCCCCAAAACAATGAGTAATTGTCCACGAAACGGGCCAGAATTGGCCAAAACTACTAGTATTGATGACCGACATGTAAACGCACCCCGCGGTTCGTTAATCGTGGAAATCACACCGGGGCCCCAAAATAGTGAGTAATAGTCCATGAAACAGGCAGAATCAGCCAAAACTGTGAGTCTTGATGACTAACACGTAAGTGCGCCTTGGGGATCAACCACTATGGAAATCACTTCAGGACTAGAAAACGGTGACTAAAAGTCCACAAAATGCATTAGAATTGGCCAAAACTGTGAGTGTTCATAACCAACACGTAAGCGCACCCGGGCGTTCTTTAATCGTGGAAATTATTTCGGGGCCCCAAAACAGTGAGTAATTGTCCACGAAACGGGCCAGAATTGGCCAAAACTACTAGTATTGATGACCGACATGTAAACGCACCCCGCCGTTCGTTAATCATGGAAATCACACCGGGGCCCCAAAACAGTGAGTGTTGATGACCGACACCTAAACGCACCTTAGGGTTCAACAACTATGGAAATTGCTTTGGGACCCCTAAATGGTGAGTAATAGCCCACGAATCGCGTCAGAATTGGCCAAAACTGTGAGTGTTGACGACAGATACGCAAACGCACACCGGGGATTGTCAATCGTGGAAATCGCTCTGGGACGCCCAAACGGTGAGTAATAGTGCATGAAACGGACGAGAATTGGCCAAAATTGCAAGTGTTTATGACCGACACGTAAATGCACCCCGGAGTTCGTCAATCGTGGAAATCACTCCGGGACCCCAAAACTAAGTAATAATCCAAGAAATGGGCCATAATCGGCCCAAAGTGCGCTTGTTGATGATCAACACGTAAGCGCACCATGGGGTCAAACAACCGTGGAAATCACTTCAGGGCCCCAAAATGGTGAGTAATAGTCCATGAAATGGGCCAGAATCTGCCAAAACTGTGAGTGTTGATGACCGACACGTAAACGGACCTTAGGGTTCAACCACCATGGAATCGCTTCGGGACCCCTAAATGATGAGTAATAGTCCATGAATCACGTCAGAATTGGCCAAAACTGTGAGTGTTGGCGACAGAGACACAAACGCACCCCGGGGATTGTAAATCGTGGAAATCGCTCTGGGACGCCAAAACGGTGAGTAATAGTACACAAAACGGACCAGAAATTGGCCAAAATTGTGAGTGTCATTGACCGACATGTAAATGCACCACGGGGTTCGTAAATCGTGGAAATCACGCTTGGACCCAAGAACAGAGTAGTAGTCCAACAAACGGGCCAGAACCGGCCAAAACTGCGAGTGTTGATGACCGACACGTAAATGCACCCTGCGGTTTGTTAACCGTGGAAATCACTCCGGGGCCCCAAAACAGTGAGTAATAGTCCATGAAACAGGCCAGAATCAGCCAAAACTGTGAGTGTTGATGACTAACACGTAAGTGCGCCTTGGGGATCAACCACTATGGAAATCACTTCAGGACTAGAAAACGGTGACTAAAAGTCCACAAAATGCGTTAGAATTGGCCAAAACTGTGAGTGTTCATAACCAACACGTAAGCGCACCCAGGGGTTCGTTAATCGTGGAAATTATTTCGGGGCCCCAAAACAATGAGTAATTGTCCACGAAACGGGCCAGAATTGGCCAAAACTACTAGTATTGATGACCGACATGTAAACGCACCCCGCGGTTCGTTAATCGTGGAAATCACACCGGGGCCCCAAAACAGTGAGTGTTGATTACCGACACCTAAACGCACCTTGGGGTTCAACAACTATGGAAATCGCTTCGGGACCCCTAAATGGTGAGTAATAGCCCACGAATCGCGTCAGAATTGGCCAAAACTGTGAGTGTTGACGACAGACACGCATACGCACTACGGGGATTGTCAATCGTGGAAATCGCTCTGGGACGCCCAAACGGTGAGTAATAGTGCACGAAACGGACGAGAATTGGCCAAAATTGCGAGTGTTTATGACCGACACGTAAATGCACCCCGGAGTTCGTCAATCGTGGAAATCACTCCGGGACCCCAAAACTAAGTAATAATCCAAGAAATGGGCCATAATCGGCCCAAAGTGCGCTTGTTGATGATCGACACGTAAGCGCACCATGGGGTCAAACAACCGTGGAAATCACTTCGGGGCCCCAAAATGGTGAGTAATAGTCCATGAAATGGGCCAGAATCTGCCAAAACTGTGAGTGTTGATGACCGACACGTAAACGGACCTTAGGGTTCAACCACCATGGAATCGCTTCGGGACCCCTAAATGATGAGTAATAGTCCATGAATCGCGTCAGAATTGGCCAAAACTGTGAGTCTTGGCGACAGAGACGCAAACGCACCCCGGGGATTGTAAATCATGGAAATCGCTCTGGGACGCCAAAACGGTGAGTAATAGTACACAAAACGGACCAGAAACTGGCCAAAATTGAGAGTGTCATTGACCGACACGTAAACGCACCACGGGGTTCATAAATCGTGGAAATCACGCTTGGACACAAAAACAGAGTAATAGTCCAAGAAACGGGCCAGAATCGAACAAAACTGTGAGTGTTGATGACCGACACGTAAACGGACCTTAGGGTTCAACCACCATGGAATCGCTTCGGGACCCCTAAATGATGAGTAATAGTCCATGAATCGCGTCAGAATTGGCCAAAACTGTGAGTGTTGGCGACAGAGACACAAACGCACCCCGGGGATTGTAAATCGTGGAAATCGCTCTGGGACGCCAAAACGGTGAGTAATAGTACACAAAACGGACCAGAAATTGGCCAAAATTGTGAGTGTCATTGACCGACACGTAAATGCACCACGGGGTTCGTAAATCGTGGAAATCACGCTTGGACCCAAGAACAGAGTAGTAGTCCAAGAAACGGGCCAGAACCGGCCAAAACTGCGAGTGTTGATAACCGACACGTAAATGCACCCTGCGGTTCGTGAATCGTGGAAATCTCTCCGGGGCCCCAAAACAGTGAGTAATAGTCCATGAAACAGGCCAGAATCAGCCAAAACTGTGAGTGTTGATGACTAACACGTAAGTGCACCTTGGGGATCAACCACTATGGAAATCACTTCAGGACTAGAAAACGGTGACTAAAAGTCCACAAAATGCGTTAGAATTGGCCAAAACTGTGAGTGTTCATAACCAACACGTAAGCGCACCCAGGGGTTCGTTAATCGTTGAAATTATTTCGGGGCCCCAAAACAATGAGTAATTGTCCACGAAACGGGCCAGAATTGGCCAAAACTACTAGTATTGATGACCGACATGTAAACGCACCTTGGGGTTCAACAACTATGGAAATCGCTTCGGGACCCCTAAATGGTGAGTAATAGCCCACGAATCGCGTCAGAATTGGCCAAAACTGTGAGTGTTGACGACAGACACGCAAACGCACTACGGGGATTGTCAATCGTGGAAATCGCTCTGGGACGCCCAAACGGTGAGTAATAGTGCACGAAACGGACGAGAATTGGCCAAAATTGTGAGTGTTTATGACCGACACGTAAATGCACCCCGGAGTTCGTCAATCGTGGAAATCACTCCGGGACCCCAAAACTAAGTAATAATCCAAGAAATGGGCCAAAATCGGCCCAAAGTGCGCTTGTTGATGATCGACACGTAAGCGCACCGTGGGGTCAAACAACTGTGGAAATCACTTCGGGGCCCCAAAATGGTGAGTAATAGTCCATGAAATGGGCCAGAATCTGCCAAAACTGTGAGTGTTGATGACTAACACGTAAGTGCGCCTTGGGGATCAACAACTATGGAAATCACTTCAGGACTAGAAAACGGTGACTAAAAGTCCACAAAATGCGTTAGAATTGGCCAAAACTGTGAGTGTTCATAACCAACACGTAAGCGCACCCTGGGGTTCGTTAATCGTGGAAATTATTTCGGGCCCCCAAAACAATGAGTAATTGTCCACGAAACGGGCCAGAATTGGCCAAAACTACTAGTATTGATGACCGACATGTAAACGCACCCCGCGGTTCGTTAATCGTGGAAATCACACCGGGGCCCCAAAACAGTGAGTGTTGATTACCGACACCTAAACGCACCTTGGGGTTCAACAACTATGGAAATCGCTTCGGGACCCCTAAATGGTGAGTAATAGCCCACGAATCGCGTCAGAATTAGCCAAAACTGTGAGTGTTGACGACAGACACGCAAACGCACTACGGGGATTGTCAATCGTGGAAATCACTCTGGGACGCCCAAACGGTGAGTAATAGTGCATGAAACGGACGAGAATTGGCCAAAATTGTGAGTGTTTATGACCGACACGTAAATGCACCCCGGAGTTTGTCAATCGTGGAAATCACTCCGGGACCCCAAAACTAAGTAATAATGCAAGAAATGGGCCAAAATCGGCCCAAAGTGCGCTTGTTGATGATCGACACGTAAGCGCACCATGGGGTCAAACAACCGTGGAAATCACTTCGGGGCCCCAAAATGGTGAGTAATAGTCCATGAAACGGGCCAGAATCGGCCAAAAGTGTGAGTGTTGATGACCGACACGTAAACGGACCTTAGAGTTCAACCACTATGGAATCGCTTCGGGACCCCTAAATGACGAGTAATTGTCCACGAATCGCGTCAGAATTGGCCAAAACTGTGAGTGTTGGCGACAGAGACGCAAACGCACCTCGGGGATTGTATATCGTGGAAATCGCCCTGGGACGCCAAAACGGTGTGTAATAGTACACAAAACGGACCAGAAACTGGCCAAATTTGTGAGTGTCATTGACCGACACGTAAACGCACCACGGGGTTCATAAATCGTGGAAATCACGCTTGGACACAAAAACAGAGTAATAGTCCAAGAAACGGGCCAGAATCGAACAAAACTGTGAGTGTTGATGACCGACACGTAAACGGACCTTAGGGTTCAACCACTATGGAATCGCTTCGGGACCCCTAAATGATGAGTAATAGTCCATGAATCGCGTCAGAATTGGCCAAAACTGTGAGTGTTGGCGACAGAGACGTAAACGCATTCCGGGGATTGTAAATCGTGGAAATCGCTCTGGGACGCCAAAACGGTGAGTAATAGTACACAAAACGACCAGAAATTGGCTAAAATTGTGAGTGTCATTGACCGACACGTAAATGCACCACGGGGTTCGTAAATCGTGGGAATCACGCTTGGAACCAAGAACAGAGTAGTAGTCCAAGAAACGGGCCAGAACCGGCCAAAACTGCGAGTGTTGATGACCGACACGTAAACGCACCCCCCGTGGTAATTGTCCACGAAACGGGCCAGAATTGGCCAAAACTACTAGTATTGATGACCGACATGTAAACGCACCCCCGTGGTAAATGATGAGTAATTGTCCACGAAACGGGCCAGAATTGGCCAAAACTACTAGTATTGATGACCGACATGTAAACGCACCCCGCGGTTCGTTAATCGTGGAAATCACACCGGGGCCCGAAAACAGTGAGTAATAGTCCATGAAACAGGCAGAATCAGCCAAAACTGTGAGTGTTGATGACTAACACGTAAGTGCGCCTTGGGGATCAACCACTATGGAAATCACTTCAGGACTAGAAAACGGTGACTAAAAGTCCACAAAATGCGTTAGAATTGGCCAAAACTGTGAGTGTTCATAACCAACACGTAAGCGCACCCGGGGGTTCTTTAATCGTGGAAATTATTTCGGGGCCCCAAAACAGTGAGTAATTGTCCACGAAATGGGCCAGAATTGGCCAGAACTACTAGTATTGATGACCGACATGTAAACGCACCCCGCCGTTCGTTAATCGTGGAAATCACACCGGGGCCCCAAAACAGTGAGTGTTGATGACCGACACCTAAACGCACCTTAGGGTTCAACAACTATGGAAATCGCTTTGGGACCCCTAAATGGTGAGTAATAGCCCACGAATCGCGTCAGAATTGGCCAAAACTGTGAGTGTTGACGACAGACACGCAAACGCACACCGGGGATTGTCAATCGTGGAAATCGCTCTGGGACGCCCAAACGGTGAGTAATAGTGCACGAAACGGACGAGAATTGGCCAAAATTGCGAGTGTTTATGACCGACACGTAAATGCACCCCGGAGTTCGTCAATCGTGGAAATCACTCCGGGACCCCAAAACTAAGTAATAATCCAAGAAATGGGCCATAATCGGCCCAAAGTGCGCTTGTTGATGATCGACACGTAAGCGCACCATGGGGTCAAACAACCGTGGAAATCACTTCGGGGCCCCAAAATGGTGAGTAATAGTCCATGAAATGGGCCAGAATCTGCCAAAACTGTGAGTGTTGATGACCGACACGTAAACGGACCTTAGGGTTCAACCACCATGGAATCGCTTCGGGGCCCCTAAATGATGAGTAATAGTCCATGAATCGCGTCAGAATTGGCCAAAACTGTGAGTCTTGGCGACAGAGACGCAAACGCACCCCGGGGATTGTAAATCATGGAAACGCTCTGGGACGCCAAAACGGTGAGTAATAGTACACAAAACGGACCAGAAACTGGCCAAAATTGAGAGTGTCATTGACCGACACGTAAACGCACCACGGGGTTCATAAATCGTGGAAATCACTCTTGGACACAAAAACAGAGTAATAGTCCAAGAAACGGGCCAGAATCGAACAAAACTGTGAGTGTTGATGACCGACACGTAAACGGACCTTAGGGTTCAACCACCATGGAATCGCTTCGGGACCCCTAAATGATGAGTAATAGTCCATGAATCGCGTCAGAA
>NW_021219244.1:13419-18071 GCF_002162155.2 Triticum dicoccoides
GACCAGAAATTGGCCAAAATTGTGAGTGTCATTGACCGACACGTAAATGCACCACGGGGTTCGTAAATCGTGGAAATCACGCTTGGACCCAAGAACAGAGTAGTAGTCCAAGAAACGGGCCAGAACCGGCCAAAACTGCGAGTGTTGATGACCGACACGTAAATGCACCCTGCGGTTCGTTAACCGTGGAAATCACTCCGGGGCCCCAAAACAGTGAGTAATAGTCCATGAAACAGGCCAGAATCAGCCAAAACTGTGAGTGTTGATGACTAACACGTAAGTGCACCTTGGGGATCAACCACTATGGAAATCACTTCAGGACTAGAAAACGGTGACTAAAAGTCCACAAAATGCGTTAGAATTGGCCAAAACTGTGAGTGTTCATAACCAACACGTAAGCGCACCCAGGGGTTCGTTAATCGTGGAAATTATTTCGGGGCCCCACAACAATGAGTAATTGTCCATGAAACGGGCCAGAATTGGCCAAAACTACTAGTATTGATGACCGACATGTAAACGCACACCGCGGTTCGTTAATCGTGGAAATCACACCGGGGCCCCAAAACAGTGAGTGTTGATGACCGACACCTAAACGCACCTTAGGGTTCAACAACTATGGAAATCGCTTTGGGACCCCTAAATGGTGAGTAATAGCCCACGAATCGCGTCAGAATTGGCCAAAACTGTGAGTGTTGACGACAGACACGCAAACGCACACCGGGGATTGTCAATCGTGGAAATCGCTCTAGGACGCCCAAACGGTGAGTAATAGTGCACGAAACGGACGAGAATTGGCCAAAATTGCGAGTGTTTATGACCGACACGTAAATGCACCTCGGAGTTCGTCAATCATGGAAATCACTCCGGGACCCCAAAACTAAGTAATAATCCAAGAAATGGGCCATAATCGGCCCAAAGTGCGCTTGTTGATGATCAACACGTAAGCCCACCATGGGGTCAAACAACCGTGGAAATCACTTCGGGGCCCCAAAATGGTGAGTAATAGTCCATGAAATGGGCCAGAATCTGCCAAAACTGTGAGTGTTGATGACCGACACGTAAACGGACCTTAGGGTTCAACCACCATGGAATCGCTTCGGGGCACCTAAATGATGAGTAATAGTCCATGAATCGCGTCAGAATTGGCCAAAACTGTGAGTGTTGGCGACAGAGACGCAAACGCACCTCGGGGATTGTATATCGTGGAAATGGCCCTGGGACGCCAAAACGGTGTGTAATAGTACACAAAACGGACCAGAAACTGGCCAAATTTGTGAGTGTCATTGACCGACACGTAAACGCACCACGGGGTTCATAAATCGTGGAAATCACGCTTGGACACAAAAACAGAGTAATAGTCCAAGAAACGGGCCAGAATCGAACAAAACTGTGAGTGTTGATGACCGACACGTAAACGGACCTTAGGGTTCAACCACTATGGAATCGCTTCGGGACCCCTAAATGATGAGTAATAGTCCATGAATCGCGTCAGAATTGGCCAAAACTGTGAGTGTTGGCGACAGAGACACAAACGCACCCCGGGGATTGTAAATCGTGGAAATCGCTCTGGGACGCCAAAACGGTGAGTAATAGTACACAAAACGGACCAGAAATTGGCCAAAATTGTGAGTGTCATTGACCGACACGTAAATGCACCACGGGGTTCGTAAATCGTGGAAATCACGCTTGGACCCAAGAACAGAGTAGTAGTCCAAGAAACGGGCCAGAACCGGCCAAAACTGTGAGTGTTGATGACCGACACGTAAATGCACCCTGCGGTTCGTTAACCGTGGAAATCACTCCGGGGCCCCAAAACAGTGAGTAATAGTCCATGAAACAGGCCAGAATCAGCCAAAACTGTGAGTGTTGATGACTAACACGTAAGTGCGCCTTGGGGATCAACCACTATGGAAATCACTTCAGGACTAGAAAACGGTGACTAAAAGTCCACAAAATGCGTTAGAATTGGCCAAAACTGTGAGTGTTCATAACCTACACGTAAGCGCACCCAGGGGTTCGTTAATCATGGAAATTATTTCGGGGCCCCAAAACAATGAGTAATTGTCCACTAAACGGGCCAGAATTGGCCAAAACTACTAGTATTGATGACCGACATGTAAACGCACCCCGCGGTTCGTTAATCGTGGAAATCACACCGGGGCCCCAAAACAGTGAGTGTTGATTACCGACACCTAAACGCACCTTGGGGTTCAACAACTATGGAAATCGCTTCGGGACCCCTAAATGGTGAGTAATAGCCCACGAATCGCGTCAGAATTGGCCAAAACTGTGAGTGTTGACGACAGACACGCATACGCACTACGGGGATTGTCAATCGTGGAAATCGCTCTGGGACGCCCAAACGGTGAGTAATAGTGCACGAAACGGACGAGAATTGGCCAAAATTGCGAGTGTTTATGACCGACACGTAAATGCACCCCGGAGTTCGTCAATCGTGGAAATCACTCCGGGACCCCAAAACTAAGTAATAATCCAAGAAATGGGCCATAATCGGCCCAAAGTGCGCTTGTTGATGATCGACACGTAAGCGCACCATGGGGTCAAACAACCGTGGAAATCACTTCGGGGCCCCAAAATGGTGAGTAATAGTCCATGAAATGGGCCAGAATCTGCCAAAACTGTGAGTGTTGATGACCGACACGTAAACGGACCTTAGGGTTCAACCACCATGGAATCGCTTCGGGACCCCTAAATGATGAGTAATAGTCCATGAATCGCGTCAGAATTGGCCAAAACTGTGAGTCTTGGCGACAGAGACGCAAACGCACCCCGGGGATTGTAAATCATGGAAATCGCTCTGGGACGCCAAAACGGTGAGTAATAGTACACAAAACGGACCAGAAACTGGCCAAAATTGTGAGTGTCATTGATCGACACGTAAACGCACCACGGGGTTCATAAATCGTGGAAATCACGCTTGGACACAAAAACAGAGTAATAGTCCAAGAAACGGGCCAGAATCGAACAAAACTGTGAGTGTTGATGACCGACACGTAAACGGACCTTAGGGTTCAACCACCATGGAATCGCTTCGGGACCCCTAAATGATGAGTAATAGTCCATGAATCGTGTCAGAATTGGCCAAAACTATGAGTGTTGGCGACAGAGACACAAACGCACCCCGGGGATTGTAAATCGTGGAAATCGCTCTGGGACGCCAAAACGGTGAGTAATAGTACACAAAACGGACCAGAAATTGGCCAAAATTGTGAGTGTCATTGACCGACACGTAAATGCACCACGGGGTTCGTAAATCGTGGAAATCACGCTTGGACCAAGAACAGAGTAGTAGTCCAAGAAACGGGCCAGAACCGGCCAAAACTGCGAGTGTTGATGACCGACACGTAAATGCACCCTGCGGTTCGTTAACCGTGGAAATCACTCCGGGGCCCCAAAACAGTGAGTAATAGTCCATGAAACAGGCCAGAATCAGCCAAAACTGTGAGTGTTGATGACTAACACGTAAGTGCACCTTGGGGATCAACCACTATGGAAATCACTTCAGGACTAGAAAACGGTGACTAAAAGTCCACAAAATGCGTTAGAATTGGCCAAAACTGTGAGTGTTCATAACCAACACGTAAGCGCACCCAGGGGTTCGTTAATCGTGGAAATTATTTCGGGGCCCCAAAACAATGAGTAATTGTCCACGAAACGGGCCAGAATTGGCCAAAACTACTAGTATTGATGACCGACATGTAAACGCACACCGCGGTTCGTTAATCGCGGAAATCACACCGGGGCCCCAAAACAGTGAGTGTTGATGACCGACACCTAAACGCACCTTAGGGTTCAACAACTATGGAAATCGCTTTGGGACCCCTAAATGGTGAGTAATAGCCCACGAATCGCGTCAGAATTGGCCAAAACTGTGAGTGTTGACGACAGACATGCAAACGCACACCGGGGATTGTCAATCATGGAAATCGCTCTAGGACGCCCAAACGGTGAGTAATAGTGCACGAAACGGACGAGAATTGGCCAAAATTGCGAGTGTTTATGACCGACACGTAAATGCACCTCGGAGTTCGTCAATCATGGAAATCACTCCGGGACCCCAAAACTAAGTAATAATCCAAGAAATGGGCCATAATCGGCCCAAAGTGCGCTTGTTGATGATCAACACGTAAGCCCACCATGGGGTCAAACAACCGTGGAAATCACTTCGGGGCCCCAAAATGGTGAGTAATAGTCCATGAAATGGGCCAGAATCTGCCAAAACTGTGAGTGTTGATGACCGACACGTAAACGGACCTTAGAGTTCAACCACCATGGAATCGCTTCGGGGCACCTAAATGATGAGTAATAGTCCATGAATCGCGTCAGAATTGGCCAAAACTGTGAGTGTTGGCGACAGAGATGCAAACGCACCTCGGGGATTGTATATCGTGGAAATGGCCCTGGGACGCCAAAACGGTGTGTAATAGTACACAAAACGGACCAGAAACTGGCCAAATTTGTGAGTGTCATTGACCGACACGTAAACGCACCACGGGGTTCATAAATCGTGGAAATCACGCTTGGACACAAAAACAGAGTAATAGTCCAAGAAACGGGCCAGAATCGAACAAAACTGTGAGTGTTGATGACCGACACGTAAACGGACCTTAGGGTTCAACCACTATGGAATC
>NW_021219245.1:0-979 GCF_002162155.2 Triticum dicoccoides
CGTCGTGACAGCAGTGCCACCCTATCAAAAAATGGTTTTCGAAAGATATTCAAAATATCTTTTAAAATTTAATTACACAAAATGTTAAATAGGGACACAATAAAATGTTTTTGTTTTTAATAAGTTGTCATGTTTTTTCAAAAATATTCATGATTTCCAGAAAAATCACAAATTTAAAAAGTTGTTCAAAATTTTTAAAATATGTTCTTACTTTGGTAATTTTGTCATTAATTTGAAAAAATGTTCATAGTAGATCTATTAATGAGCATTGCGGTTTGAATCAAAAAGCTGTAGATCAATTCAATTGAGCATGCTATTTTTTCTTAATAAAAATATGTTTCATGGACAAATTAGATCAAAGGGAAAAGAAGGATATGCTAATGTATTTTTTGTGTGCACAAGTAGCAATTAATTTTTGTTGAAAGTCATAGTTTATTTCAATTAGAAGTGTAATTTCCCGCCCACTATTGTCCCTGAAAAACCGCTGGCCCAGAAAGAGAATAGGCGAAATAGAAAAATACAGGCCCAAAAGGAAAAATATGGAAAGGAAATAGAGCCTAGGGGTTGTATTGGGCCAGCACTGGGCCAAACTCACGAACAGGTAGAGCGCTCACAGCCAGAATCGATCGCCAAAGGGAATAGGACGCGCGCAATGGTTCGCTAAGTTGTCGTCTTGCTGTCGGATCGACCTGGTCGGAAATCGAGCGCGCCGATTGGGAGGCGCGCGCGTCATCGCTACCGCGACGACGTCCGCCTCGACTCGCGTTACGCTAAGACAGGGTAGCAGTGGTTTCACGTGCTCGTCTCGGCGTTCGTCGTCGCTACCGCGACGACGTCCGCCTCGACTCGCGTTACGCTAAGACAGGGTGGCAGTGGTTTCACGTGCTCGTCTCGGCGTCCGTCGTCGCTACCGCGACGACGTCCGCCTCGACTCGCGTTACGCTAAGACGGGGTGGCAGTAGTGTCACGGGCTCGTCGA
>NW_021219246.1:0-612 GCF_002162155.2 Triticum dicoccoides
TTTTTTTTTTTTTGCATCGGACTCATGCACGTATGTGTAAAGAGAAATATGTCCATGCATAAATGCATGCGTACAAAAACAATACAAGGGCAAATGACAAAAATAATAAGGGCAACCTGTATACATGGCCGATGACTCCTCTCCTTCAATTCTCCTCTCCAATCTATGGCCACTGGCAGAAGTTTTTTTAGCGTAGGATATCCCCATCACCAAGTGTGCTCTCCCACCTGCATGGCCATCGACGAACCATAGAGGAGCCCAAAGCCAGGTACCAAAACGTCGAATGATCTTCCTCTGCCAGGATCGCCACGTCTTCCTCCCTACATCCATAGCCAGCTTCAAAGTACACGCACGTTCCTGATCTAACAAAGACCAACTATCGAATCCATCCTTTAAACTTCTCCTTGGCAAACCATCTAATTACAAAATAGTCAAAGCAATGTAGCTTTGTTGGACCCTATGTCCAACCAAGGTACACATGCATCTGTTATAGAAATAATCGACATCAATATATTGCTATTATTGTTTGACATTTCCAATTTCCACAACCATGTTATATTAAATATTAAAAATGCTAGCCCGTGCACCTGCACGGGTTGACGACTAGTCTTG
>NW_021219247.1:0-3328 GCF_002162155.2 Triticum dicoccoides
CAAGACTAGTCGTCAACCCGTGCAGGTGCACGGGCTAGCATTTTTAATATTTAATATAACATGGTTGTGGAAATTGGAAATGTCAAACAATAATAGCAATATATTGATGTCGATTATTTCTATAACAGATGCATGTGTACCTTGGTTGGACATAGGGTCCAACAAAGCTACATTGCTTTGACTATTTTGTAATTAGATGGTTTGCCAAGGAGAAGTTTAAAGGATGGATTCGATAGTTGGTCTTTGTTAGATCAGGAACGTGCGTGTACTTTGAAGCTGGCTATGGATGTAGGGAGGAAGACGTGGCGATCCTGGCAGAGGAAGATCATTCGACGTTTTGGTACCTGGCTTTGGGCTCCTCTATGGTTCGTCGATGGCCATGCAGGTGGGAGAGCACACTTGGTGATGGGGATATCCTACGCTAAAAAAACTTCTGCCAGTGGCCATAGATTGGAGAGGAGAATTGAAGGAGAGGAGTCATCGGCCATGTATACAGGTTGCCCTTATTATTTTTGTCATTTGCCCTTGTATTGTTTTTGTACGCATGCATTTATGCATGGACATATTTCTCTTTACACATACGTGCATGAGTCCGATGCAAAAAAAAAAAAACATACATGCATGAGTAGTACAGTTTGTTCTATCGCGTTGGACTTTTTTCTTCAAAAAACTTGTCACGTTGGACTCCAGCCACGTTATGACTTGTAGCGCGGATGGACTCTCGAACATGCGTTTTAACTTACCTTGTTGGACTTAAGTCACGTACGACCTGTAGCATATCTTTTTTCTTTTTGCGGAATGAAAATCGTACCATATGTGGACTCTATTTTTAGCGTGCAGACCCATGCGTTCATTATGGACTTGCTTTTTTTTACTTATCAATTTGTACTTTTTTGAGGGAAAAGCCATCATGGCGGTTTATATTTCATGTGAAAACAGCGATACATCGTTTGCCGATACATCTAGCAGAAAATCCGGAGGCACATATTACGTCAAATCTATCAAGGGAAAAGAATCTTCACTTACCAACGTAACTATTCCTTTTTTTAATCAAACGTATCTATGTTTTTTCTTTTACATCACTGGAGTTTTTATGAAACGATGATTTTTTTAAGGCAAGGATGGATGCTTCCTTTATTTGAACGTGTCAGGAGCCTTTTTTGGACCACTTGTGTAACGTAAGTTTTTCTTTTATCTCCACCGTAAATTATTCAATCCAACGGTGTAATTAATTTCAATGATGTGGATTAATGAGAAGGCTTTAATGGTGCCTCCAATTAGTAAATATATATATAAGATAAGATTGTTTTTGTGTTATAAAGTGGCAAAAGATTAAAGTCCAAACTAAGTTGTGGCAAAAAAATCAATTAGAAAGTAAGTGGGTTTTTACCCTATTAGGGGACGTGGATGGACGTCTTTTCATCCCGGCGGAGCTGTTGTTGGGCACATTATACAACCCGACATGTTTCTTGTGTTTGCACCCGTTTCGGTAGTCCTCAAACCCGAAACCCGGCCAACCCGGCAAAATACTCTTTTTTTCCAAGCACTGATCCGGCGCGACCCAACCCAAAGCTGCCGAGCCCCCACCCCAACGTCGAAGGTCAAACCAACCCCTCGCTGGGGGCATTTGATTTTTTGCCACAACTTACTTTAGACTTTGACAATTTGCCACTACTTACTTTGTAATTGATTTTTTGCCACAGCTTAGTTTGGACTTTAATTTTTTGCCACTTTATGACACAAAAACAATCTTGGCAAATTCTAGATGAAAGTTTCATAAGTCAAGTTTAGACTCTAGTATATGGTCTTTTTTCATTAAAGTTTCAGAAGTTAAGTTGAAGCTAGTACACTCCTGCAAGAAAGAAACAAAATGGATTCGGAATCCTTCTCATATTGCAGGATACATGTACAAATTGATACTATTTTAGTAGACTTGCAAGAAATACATATAGTGGAGTCCAAATTGCTACTGACATTATGTCCAAAATAAGACACCAAAGCTAATAATTCTGTTTTTATTCTTCTTGATAGGTTAATTGATTCATTGATGACACCGTCAAAAAAAATTACAATTGTACGGAGTGTGCCTGAATCTAAGAATGTTTCCTTATATATGTCGATTTCCCCGTGCGTTCCCCGTGGTTTTAGAAAACCCGATGGGTTTAGGGGATGGTCGGAAAACTAGCCCCGCGCACGGTGACGGGGACGGGAACGGGTTTACGATTTTCTCGTGGGGATGTAACCCCCCGTTGCCATCTTGAGGCGTGAGGAGCTCCTGCAACTTCTCAGGCCGCTTCCTGAACCGAGGCTGGGCGTCGACGACCAACGCTCCCTCCTCAGGTGTGTTGATGAGAGAGCGGTCTCCTCCTCGGTGTACAAGCTGCTCACCTTCACGGGGGCCAAAAGTCGTGGTTATGACTCAATCTGGAAGACGATTGCTACCCCGCGGGTGAAGCTGTTCGGGTGGCTTGTCGCTCGCGACCGGGTTCACTCAAAAGCCAACCTCCTCGAGAAGCGCATCCGGGACAAAGACCGGTGCGAACTCTGCGGCAGGGAGGCCCAGGGGATCCGAACTCCTCCGCGAGACCTGGGCATCCGAACTCCTCGCCGACATCGACGAGCTGGCGCTACTCTAGGTCATGGCTTAGGGGGTGACTGTTGGGGCAAAATAAGCCATGCTCTGCCGAGGTGACCGACGTAGGGTGCGCCAGGTCTGGTCCGGCAAGGGTGTGGGCGTGTGCGTGTGTGTTTAGTCTGAGCTGAGCCGGTCTGTGGCTGGGCCTGCGATCGTGCAGCAATAGATGCCCAGGTCTCGCGGATGAGTTGGTGGGAGACCGGGTAGCCAGGGCGTACGTGCGCGTGGTGATCGTGTTGCGTGGGGGCTGCGTTGCCGATGGCTAAGTACGAAGCCGGCTGTAATCCCAGTTTGTTAGGTTGTGGTGAGTTCAGTTATAACAAATACAAGGCGTTGGAGCGCCGGTGCATTCGTTGCACACAAAACAAACTCGAGTCTCCTGTCCATTGTCTACCTTTGAGCGAGAGTAACTAGACAGAGAGAGAGCCACCCAACTGGCGTTAACCGTGGCTTCAGTTGCGGCGATATCTGGGAGGTCTCGTCTCCTCCTCTTGCGCCTCAAAAGCACTGGCCTGCTGTGCGGCTCCTCCTCCTTTGGCGAATTTGGAACCATCGGCACGATGTGGTGTTCCAATACAAACATCCTGCTGTCAGTCGTGCCGTCGCCGCTGCTGCCGGCGACCTCAAGCTTGGTCCTTCCGCCTGAAGACCGTGGAGACCTGGCAGTTTGGGGCCCTTCCTCCTAGCTCTGGG
>NW_021219248.1:0-1573 GCF_002162155.2 Triticum dicoccoides
GGATTTCGATGGTGCCCTATTTAACGTGAATGCACCTGTCTCTAAAGCATAACCCCAAAACAACAGTGGTAAATCGATAAGATACATCATAGATCGCACCATATCCAATAAAGTGCGGCTACGACCTTCGGACACACCATTACGCTGTGGTGTTCCATGTGGCGTGAGCTGTGAAACTATTTCACATTGTTTTAAATGAAGGCCAAACTTGTAACTCAAATATTCTCCTCTATGATCAGATCGTAGAAACTTTATTTTCTTGTTACGATGATTCTCCACTTCACTCTAAAATTCTTTGAACTTTTCAAATGTTTCAGACTTGTGTTTCATTAAGTAGAGATACTCATATCTGCTCAAATCATCTGTGAAGGTCAGAAAATAACGATACTCGCCACGAGCATCAACACTCATTGGACTACTTACATCAGTATGTATTATTTCCAATAAGTCACTAGCTCGTTCCATTGTTCCGGAGAACGGAGTTTTAGTCATCCTGCCCATAAGGCACGGTTTGCAAGCATCAAATGATTCATAGTTAAGTGATTCCAAAAGTCCATATTTATGGAGTTTCTTTATGCGCTTTACGCCGATATAACCCAAACGGCAGTGCCACAAATATGTTGCATTATCATTATCAACTTTGCATCTTTTGGCATCAATATTATGAATATGTGTATCACTACGATCAAGATTCAATAAACCATTAACATTGGGTGTATGACCATAGAAGGTTTTATTCATGTAAAAAAATTAACAATTTATTCTCTGTCTTAGATGAATAAGCGTATCGCAATAAACATGATCTAATCATATTTATGCTCAACGCAAACACCAAATAACATTTATTTAGGTTCAACACTAACCTCGAAAGTATAGGGAGTTTGTGATAATGATCATATCAATCTTGGAACCACTTCCAACACACATCGTCACTTCACCCTCAACTAGTCTCTGTTTATTCTGTAACTCCTATTTCGAGTTACTAATCTTAGCAACCGAACAAGTATCAAATACCCAGGGGCTACTATAAACACTAGTAATGTACATATCAATATCCTGTATATCAAATATACCCTTGTTCACTTTGCCATCCTTCTTATTCACCAAATATTCAGGGCATTTCCGCTTCCAGTGACCATTTACTTTGCAGTAGAAGCACTCAGTTTCAGGCTTTGGTCCATATTTGGGCTTCTTCACGGGAGTGACAACTTGCTTGTCATTCTACTTGAAGTTCCCTTTATTTCCTTTTGCCCTTTTCTTGAAACTAGTGGTCTTTTCAATCATCAACACTTGATGCTCTTTCTTGATTTCTACCTTCGTTGATTTCAACATCACGAATAGCTCGGGAATCGTTTTCGTCATCCCTTGCATCTATAGTTCATCATGAAGTTCCAGTAACTTGGTGATGGTGACTAGAGAACTCTGTCAATCACTATCTTATCTGGAAGATTAACTCCCACTTGATTCAAGTGATTGTAGTACCCAGACATCCTGAGGACATGCTCACTAGTTGAGCAATTCTCCTCCATCTTTTAGGAAAAGTACTTGTTAGAAGTCTCATACCTCTTGACAC
>NW_021219249.1:0-1498 GCF_002162155.2 Triticum dicoccoides
GAATTCCTCTCATCGCTGATCAAACCGCTCGGTGTGCCAAACCGCTCTGAAACTGTTTCTGCTTCAAGCCACCCTGCCTAGTGATTACGATTTTTGCAGGTCCCTCGATTTTTCTGAAGAATTGTTTCTGCAGCTCAGGATTAATAAGCCGTCACTGTGGTTGAACAGACCTGCACCGTTTATGGAGTTTTGGTCATGCTGGTCAGACACTGGAGGCCGGGATACAACGTCACATGTGATCAACTACTGCCAAGCTATTAGGGGGCTGGAGGCGGATCAAGTTCAGCTATGTTTAGACTTTGGATGCACGACTGCGTACTCTTCCATGGGCGGATCAGGACCCGAGAAGCTCTCGCTTCCTTGATGTACGGACGTAGCGTCGTGCATGTACCTGACTGGCTGGCTGATGCTGCTCCTCCACTTGTGATCCACTCCCGTCAAGCAAAAAAATGTATGGGTCAAGTCCCGAGATAGGCATTATCTCTTGGGTGGAGTAGCACATCCTCAAATACTAGTGGAAGCGTGGGGCACATCATCAAGAGATACTCTCAAGTGCTACATCAACAAACAACGGCGACTTGTTATCATAAGGACACTGTGGAGAGCCGCTTCACCCCTGCAATGAGTCGCCATGCCCGGGCTACGGCCGCCTCCTCCCTTGTTACGTCAAGTCACCGCCTCCTCCCTTGATCGATCCGTGGGTAATTATGATTAGCCAATGAGGGGGAAATCAAGGCCGCGTAGAAATTATGACTATAATATTTCTTAAGCTTTATTCTCACAGCATAATAAAATGTGTTTAGTTATTATTATTTTTTCGAGCAACCGGCAGGAGCTCTGCCTTTTCATTAAGAAGAAGAGAATTGACCAGTTTATAAGGAAAACTTGCCGAAAACCGATACATCTGCGATACACGCACACGCCAGCCCCGAGGCTGCACCACTCGAGTCGACGACACTGTCACCCAAGTGACCAGAGACGACACCCTAGAACAGAACACTGGGCTCCGGAGCCACCGCTCCGACATCCACACCGGCCCTGAGGCCACGCACTAGCCTAGTCGATGGCTCTACCGCCCTAGAGGCCAAAGACAACACCCTCCACACACGAGATCTCTGGCGCCGCCGCACCGACTTCCACTCCTGCCCCAAGGCTGCGAACCCACCTAGTCGATGACCATGTCGCCCTGGCGACCAAAGCCAACCACCACACGTAGGAGATACCCGGAGCCGCCGCTCTGACTTCCACGCCGGCCCCGAGGCCGCGCACTCTCCTAGCCGACAACAAAGTTGCAAAGCCACAGAGCCACCGCCAGCAGATGAAGGACCGGACCTCCAAAGGCGTCGCCCCCAAGAGGGAAGCAACGAGGAACGCCGCCAGTTCGGCCAAGGCTGAACTTTGGGTTTTCACCCAAAGAGCCCGTGGCTGAGTTGACGAGGGAGGTGAAGGGGCTCCACGATGCCGTCTCCAACAAGGGAACGACGTCCTAGGACGCTGT
>NW_021219250.1:0-1196 GCF_002162155.2 Triticum dicoccoides
CACATGCTTAATATTTATCCACAAGCTCAGTAGTAATTATATTTATCCACAAGCTCAGTAGTCAAGGGGAGAAGTAATGTTTCCTGGGCAGCAGTAAAGCTGCGTAGTAAGTACGTATGTTATAAGCACTTGCGTACTGCACTTCTGGTTTACCTGACTCAAACCATAGTGGCATCTCTGAACAAGTTAGACAGACGTATGAACCTCTTGCTTCACCTCAAATCATGTCGTGCAGGTCCCGTCACAACCCCAGGCCAATACATCCCTTGCCCCAACATATCCGCCCACGGTCAATTGGACCGCAGCTGGTTCAGTCAGCATCCTTCCAGTAATTTAATTGCTTACGTTGGCAGCATGCAGTTTCTGTAAACAATCACCCGACCCCTCCATAGTGTAATCGACGCCCGCCGCCGGTGGCACGCTGAGCGCCTCCTGAAATGTCTTGTAATCGCGGTGCATGAGAGCATTACAGTGGGGCATCCAAAATCCTCCTCAAACGTTCTAGCGGGCCGTCCGGTCACTGACCGGTCACAATTTTTCGACTCAGATGTCCTCTTAAACAGGTCTCAAACGTCCGGACTGACAGACACCCTTTTATCCAGCCTAAATATGGGGTGGATATGGAGCGCCGGGCACGCCCGCCATATTGGACCCGACATATTGATCGTTTAGTTTATTGCTACTGCTTTTTGATGACAAATACATATTCCTTCGACTATGAGATTATGCAACTCCCGGATACCGGAGGAATGCCTTGTGTGCTCTCAAACGTCACGACGTAACTGGGTGATCATAAAGATGCTCTACAAGTATCTCCAAAGGTTTTTGTTAAGTTGGCATAAATCGAGATTATGATTTGTCACTCCGAGTATCGAAGAGGTATCTCTGCGCCCTCTCGGTAATACACATCATAAGAAGCCTTGCAAGCAAAGTGACTAAGGTGTTAGTTGCAATATGATGTATCACTACTAGGGAAAAGCCTAGCATTAAGTGCTGGTTTTTGGTCTATCAGTAGCATGGGTAGCCGCGCTACTGATGCGACGCTATAGCTAAAGCTTAGTAGTAGCGCCTGCTGGCACGCGCTATTGCTATATCTACTTAGTAGTAGCGCTTTCCCAGACAACCGCTACTGGTAATTACTAGTAGCGCTTCTCTCCGCCCGTGCTACTACTATTTTTTCGTATTCTGTTTTTTTT
>NW_021219251.1:0-4891 GCF_002162155.2 Triticum dicoccoides
CCGAGGGGGGAGGGCGCGCCCCCGCCCTCGTGAGCACCTCCCATATCTTCTGACGTGGGGTCCAAGTCCATCAGGTGGGTTTCCTTCCAAAAACAACTTCTCCAGTTGATTTCCTTCCGGTTTGACTCCGTCTGATATTCCTTTTCCTCGGAACACTGAAATAGGCATAAAACAGCAAATCTGGGCTGGGCCTCCGGTTAATAGGTTAGTCCCAAAAATAATATAAAAGTGGATAATAAAGCCCAATATTGCCTAAAACAGTAGATAAAGTAGCATGGAGCAATCAAAAATTATAGATACGTTGGAGACGTATCACTCGACACGCTGCTCGGTAAGGAGAAGGCGGGAGTAGACCTCATGTGCCGCCATAGGAGTCTAGTTGCTCCGCTCGTTGATGATCTCGACCAAAGCATCATACTCCTCGTCGAGCCCGTTGACGATGAAGGAGTTGAACTCGGAGTCAGCGAGTGGCTGTCCAATGGAGGCCAACGTGTCAGCAAGGCCCTTGACCTTGTTGTAGAACTCCATGGCCGTCGAGTCAAGCTTCTCGCACTTGCTAAGCTGACAGCGGAGCACAGAGACACGAGCCTGAGACTGCACCACAAACGAGCGCTCGAGTATGGTCCATGCCTCATGAGACGTCTTGGCGAAGACAACAAGCCCAGCGACAGCCGGAGAGAGCGACCCCTGGATGGATGAGAGGTTCGCCTGGTCCTGCCCGGTCCAAACATGGTGAGCCGGATTATAGACCGGACCGTGCACGTTGTTGATACGTCTCCGTCATATCTATAATTTTTGATTGTTCCATGCCAATATTATTCAACTTTCATATACTTTTGGCAACTTTTTATACTATTTTTGGACTAACATATTGATCCAGTGCCCAGTGCCAGTTCCTGCCTGTAGCATGTTTTGTGTTTCGCAGAAACCCAATATCAAAAGGAGTCCAAACGGGATAAAAACGGACGGAGATTTTTTTTTGGAATATTTATGATTTTTAGGAAGTAAAATCAACGCGAAACAGTGTCCGGTGTGGCCACAAGACAGGGGGGCACGCCCGCCCCCCCTGGGCGTGCCCTGGACTCTCGTGGGCCACCCATAAGGCGGTTGACGCTCTTCTTCTGGCGGAAGAAATCTAATTTTACGACAAAAATCTGGGCGAAAGATTCACCCCAATCGGAGTTACGGATCTCCGGATATTTAAGAAACGGTGAAGGGGTAGAATCTGAGAACGCAGAAACAAAGAGATAGATCCAATCTCGGAGGGGCTCTCGCCCCTCCCACACCATGGGAGCCAAGGACCAGAGGGGAAACCCTTCTCCCATCTAGGGAGGAGGTCAAGGAAGTAGAGGAAGAAGGGGGGCCCTCTCCCCCATGCTTCCGGTGGCGCCGGAACGCTGCCGGAGGCCATCATCATCACCGCAATCTTCACCAAACATTCACCGCCTTCATCACCAACTCTTCCCCCCTCTATGCAGCGATGTAACCTCTCTCTTACCCGCTGTAATCTCTACTTAAACATGGTGCTCAACGCTATATATTATTTCCCAATGATGTATGGCTATCTTATGATGTTTGAGTAGATCCGTTTTGTCCTATGGGTTAATTGATGATCGTGATTGGTTTGAGTTGCATGTTTTATTATTGGTGTTGTCCTATTGTGCCCTCCGTGTCGCGCAAGCGTGAGAGATTCCCGCTGTAGGGTTTGCAATATGTTTATGATTTGCTTATGGTGGGTGACGTGAGTGACAGAAGCACAGACCTGAGTAAGTAGGTTGTTTGCGTATGGGATAAAGGGGACTTGATACTTTAATGCTATGGTTGGGTTTTACCTTGATGAATCTTTAGTAGTTGCGGACTGCTTGCTAGGGTTCCAATCATAAGTGCATATGATCCAAGTAGAGAAAGTATGTTAGCTTATGCCTCTCCCTCAAATAGAATTGCAACAGTGATTACCGGTCTAGTTATCGATTGCCTTGGACAAATAACTTTCTCGTAACAAAAAGCTCTCTACTAATATTTACTTTATTGCATCTTTATATAAACAGCCCCTACTTTTTATATATGTGTTCTTTATTATCTTTCAAACCTATTCTATCACACCTACAAAGTACCTCTAGTTTCATACTTGTTCTAGGTAAAGCGAACGTCAAGCATGCGTAGAGTCGTATCAGTGGCCGATAGGACTTGAGAGAGTATTTGTTCTACCTTTAGCTCCTCGTTGGGTTCGACACTCTTACTTATCAAAAGAGGCTACAAATATCCCGTATACTTGCAGGTTGCCGGGGAGTCATAGCGTGGGTTGAATATTCTCGTGTGTGCTTGTTTGCATTATCACTAAGTAATTTTTATTTGCTGTTTTTAGTTGTTTTCTATCTTTAGTTATAGGTAGGAAACGCAAAATACCAAAAAAATTAGTTGTACCTACTGAACCAATGGTTGAAGAACCACTCAAAATCTATCACACTCCTGAAGCTTTTTACTTGGATAATCTTCGATCCCTTTGTGCTCGTGCTGAAACCCCAACTAGCTTAGTTGAGGGCAAATCTTTAGATGAGCATGCTTATTATGTGCCACACCGTATATTTGAAAAAGGGAAACTATTATGGGATCAAAATCAACATTTGCAATGTTATGCTTGGACTTTATGTGAATTATATGATGTTACTTGTTGTTCTAAAAACCCTAAGAAACACCTTCCCTACCAATGCTTGTTTAGTGATAATGGAATCGTATCTTTGTATGCTAAGGGTGTTTATAATTACTATGAAGAATTTGTTGCTTTTAAGGGTGCTTATGAAATTGCTTCTTTGATTGAAAAGTATGATGCTACTCTCTACAAATCTAAAAATTTTGCCATACTTGAATATTTCTATGATAATTATGCTTCTAATGCCTATGTTAAACTATATATTGAGGCCTACCCTGCTGTCCAAGAAGAGACTAATATTTTGCAGGAAGCTATGGAAGAAGAAATTGATGAAACATTGAGCTCATTGGATGAAAACGATGATGAGGAGAGCGATGAACAAAAGGAGGAAGAGCGGATTAGCTACCCGTGCCCACCATCTAATGAGAGTAACCCTCCGACTCATACATTATTTAATTCCCCTTCGTGCTTACCGAAGGATGATTGCTATGATCCCTTGAATTTGTTTGAAATATCCCTTTTTGATGATGCTTGCTATGATTGTGGCCAAGATGCCAATATGAATTATGCTTATGGAGATGAACTTGCTATAGTTCCTTATGTTAAACATGAAATTGTTTCTATTGCACCCAGGCATGATAGTCCTCTTATCTTTTTGAATTCTCCAAACCACACTATATCGGAGAAGTTTGTGCTTATTCAGGATTATATTGATGGGTTGCTTTTTACCATTGCACATGATGATTTTGATAGATATGATATGCATGTGCTTGCTGCTCCTACTTGCAATTATTATGAGAGAGGAACTATATCTCCACCTCTCTATGTTTCCAATACGATAGAATTGCAAGAAATTGCTTATACTATGCATTGGCCTTTACTATGTGTGCATGTATTGTTCTTTTATGGCATGCCGATGCATAGGAAGAGAGTTAGACTTCGTTGTTACATGATATATGTTACTTTGTGCTCACTACTAAATTACAAATCATTGTTAATTAAAATTGGCTTTGATATACCTTGGGATCCGGGTGGATTCATTACTTGAGCACTAAATGCCTAGCTTAATGGCTTTAAAGAGAGCGCTGCCAGGGAGACAACCCGGAAGTTTTAGAGAGTCATTTATTTCTGTTGAGTGCTTTTATATAGTTTAAAAACACAAAAATAAAGAGGCAAACCTAAAAGCTTTTCAAAAAGGAAAGTGAAAGTGAGAAAGACAAGCATTGTTGAAGTGGGAGCTAGCCTTGAACTTTGTTCATGCTCATGGAAACTTTGTGAATCTTGATTACAGAAACTTTTCAACAAAAATAATTATCCCCTTGTATAATTCCATTGTATTATAAAATTAATGTGCCAGGGTTTGCCTTTAGGATGTTTACAATGCTTGTTGGTTTGTACGGTGCAGGACAGAAACTTTGGTTGTAGTGCTCGATTTTACATTGTTAACTGGAACGTCAATTGGTTCTGATTCCTTTTGCACTGTCTTTCTGTACAACTTTTTATTTTTCCTAATTTTGGTAGAATTTTTGGGGTACCATAAGTATAGTGGATGTTCAGATTGCTACAGACTGTTCTGTTTTTGACAGATTCTGTTTTCGATGCATAGTTTGCTTGTTTTGATGAATCTATCAATTTATATTAGTTGATTAAGCCATGGAAAAGTTATATTACAGTAGACACAATGCAAAAACGAAATATGAATTGGTTTGCAACAGTACATAGAGTGGTGATTTGCTTTATTATACTAACGGATCTTACCGAGTTTTCTGTTGAAGTTTTGTGTGGATGTAGTGTCTAATCGAGGATGCCTCGATGTGAGGAAAAGGAAGAGAGGCAGGAGCTCAAGATTGGGGATGCCCGAGGTACCCCAAATAAATATTCAAGGAGACTCAAGCGTCTAAGCTTGGGGATGCCCCGGAAGGCATCCCCTCTTTCTTCAGCAAGTATCGGTATGTTTTTGTATTCGTTTCATTCATGCATTATGTGCAAGTCTTGGAGCGTCTTTTGCATTTAGTTTTCATTTTTCTTTTATGCACCATGCTGGTATGAGATAGTCCTTGGTTGATTTATAGAATGCTCATTGCACTTCACTTAAATCTTTTGAGTATGGCTTTATAGAATGCTTCATGTGCTTCACTTATATCATTTGATGTCTGGATTGCCTGTTTCTCTTCACATAGAAAACCGCCATTTGTAGAATGCTCTTTTTCTTCACTTATATGTGTTAGAGCGTGGGCATAT
>NW_021219252.1:0-4536 GCF_002162155.2 Triticum dicoccoides
CTCATGTCCACGGGCAATCAAAATATGCACGCTTCAGCTTGTGAGCACAATATTAGTCTGCCTTAATAAGCTGAATCTATCATTCCACTGCAAGTTAGGAATACTCTGAAATTGAGTTTGTTGGAGGGGTCGAGGCTATAGGCTTGTTAGTTGAAGGCGCAAAGAGTTGACCATTCGAGATGCCTGGGCAGTTATAAAGGAAATGCACACTAGCCCATGCGTTGACTAGTTAGCCTAAGCATGTGTGCTCTATGATACTACAACTTCCAATCTAATCTCAATGGAGCGTGCACGACCGGCCAACTGAACGAACTCTCCTCCGAGCTGCGCCGGTAGCCACTCCGGCTCTGGCGGCCACTTCTCAGTCGCATGTCGCTACGACGTGCGTCCAACTCTCGGCTTCCTCCTCCGTCGACATGAGCCCCGCCTCCGCCTCGGGCCCGACGTCCCTGGACGTACGCCCCCTCCACCTCACTGCTCCATCATCATCGCCACGACATCACCCCAGTGGAGTGCCCTAGCAGGAGGTCTGGAAGAGGAAAGAGCAGCGGTCGCCCGTGCCCTGGCCTCGGTTGGCCAGTCAATATACTTTTTTACTAGAAGAGTCAAGCAAAAGCTTCCCACTTCGCCAGAGTGAGATGGGCTTGGGAAGCATCCGACACTTTCTCGGTGTGATCGGCGTATCCGAGCAAGTTTGTGAGTCACGAACATGACCCGGCGGCCAAGTTGATTTGGAAGTTGAAGGCCCGTCACCGGTGCAAGTTTTTCTCTTCGATGGCGCTTCGGAATAGGTGATGGACTTTGGACTGGCTGGCTCAGACAGGATTACCACACCAGGCCACTTATCCTCTTTGTGACCAGGGCGAGGAATCCATGCAGACATGTTGATCTAATGCTTGTTCGCACGAGTGGTCTGGCAGGCTGTCCTTGCAGCTTTGGTCCGGATAGATTGGGTGAGCACCTAGTCCCCTGGCTCACCGCCGAGGGACTCGGCTGACGTCATTGGAAGGATTGGCGCACGCTTCTTTTCCTAATATGTTGGATGATGTGGAAACACCAGAATGCCATCGTCTTCGACAATGCATGACTCTCCACTTCGGCGGTGCTTGCAATGGATCCTGCAGGAGGGGCGGACCTGACACCTTGCAGACATATTTAGTTCGGAGGGTTGATGGTTTCTGTCAGTGGTTGTACCTACGGGATAACCGGGAGTAGTCTGATTAGTTCTGGCTAGGTGGGGTAGAGCACGAGTGGTGTTTGCACTGTCGTGCACTTTGTAATATCACCTGGACGGGCTCTTTCCCACTTCTCTCTTAATTGATTATATACATGCTTATGCGTATCCTAGAAAAAAAATCTAATCTGAATGGAAGACTTCTTATTTTGAAGTACCCGATCTGCTCTCTCCATTCCATCAGTTCCTTCCAAATCCATTACAAGGGTGCATGGCCCAATATTTTTGGCCTTCGCCAACCATACACCTTTGGTAGTTTGTGACCTGAAAATTCCAAGAATTTTCTTATAGAAGGACAACCGGTTGCACCAAAGCCATGAAACTACATATGTAGAAAAGGCACAAAATGTGTATAAATGGTGATAGCATACCTTTGTTCAATATTCATCTCCTGAAAATTGGTTCCGAATAGATGATTCAGAAGTGTACTCTTTCCTGCAAAAAGTAGTTGGGGGAAACGGAACTGATGACCAGTGGTGTAACAAGTTAAAAAGAATGTATCTTAAACCAGGATGGAAAGGTAAGTAGCGAAGAAACCCCATACCACTACTTTGAGGCCCCAGTATTGATACAACGCAGTATGGGTCGTTCAGTTTAACATGCTTGGTGAATTCGTCAAATTTGGGAATATCCAAAACACCATCCCAACCAATTATCTGTGTTGCGAAACAGTGGTCCTCCATTTCTGCAACGTGCATTGTAAGGTTGTCAGCACATTTATCTAAATAAGAACAAACTAGGGTAAAAAAGAACACAAACTGTAACTTTAATATTTCTTAGATTATTATTAACTCTAATAATTAATGCATTACGAAATATTTAGAGCTTGTTTTTTGTGATTAACTTATTTTAGATGATACTGGTTTTAGTTATCATTGCAGTGCAGCGTATGTACAGTGCAGCTGGTTACAAATGGGCATGCCGGCAGTAGATGATGTTTCGAAGAAATGGGCAGTAAGTGGACACATATACTAATAATTTATCAGATTTTTCTGACATAATAATTTGCTATAAGAAGTATGCCGCCAGAGTATCTTGAAATGTCCCCACCTACCCCAATACTTCACTTTGTTTCTGTCTATTTTTCCTATGCAAAAAAATTTATTTCCTGATCTCATGGTCATGTCCACGTTCGTATTTTACCATGCATGGACAGTCAAGAAGATACGCATTAGAAGTAAACAGTTGATGACTAGTCCATTAACTGGATTGTGTATGTAGTTGCAGAAGATAATGAGATTGGAACAATATTGAACACCGGAAGAATTGTGGTGCCTCAAAGTTGTAGCATTTTTTTCGATTTACAGCCAAAAGCTACCACAAAAGCAAAATCATCACGTATACATGTGACCTAAAGCCACAGCACTCAGCACCAAATAGACCTGGGTATACCACAATCTCAGCCAACATCCAACAACGTCGCCATAGCAAACAAGAGCAGCTGATGGCGGCAAAAATGAGCATGAGCTTGAAGAAGCTGCCGTAGGCACCACTTTTTGGTGGAATAGCTGATCCATCTCCTCTGCTGCTAAGTGCTAAACCACTTCACGAGGTCGCTGATGAGGTGCGCCAGCGGGGCTGCTCCGGCAAGGAACTTGAGGATGGGGAGCGAAATGGTTGACAGTTTCATGCAAACGATATGCATGGTAAAGATAGAGATCATGAAAATCAGGCGTTCCAAACAAACAAGTGCACAATGGCGTTTCCCTTAATTTTTACCATCCTTGACAGAAACTAATTAACAAAAACTAATTAACGAAAACTGGATTTTTCCAATAAACCTTTTTTTTTGCAACGATCTGGCAGCAACTCGGCATAAAACATGAAGGAGGACGAACAAGGGATAAATCTACATCGTAACCCAGCGCGAAAGCAAGATAGCAATCTGGGAATCCTCGATCAGACCAACCAGGGACGGGAAGAGATACAGACCTTGGAGAAGGCGCGCGCTGGGGCTAACCACACAAGAAACGGACTCGCAGAGGTGATAGCACAAGGGCAGTGCTAGCTAAACCACAGCGTTGTCTTAGCCATATTTATGCCTGATTACATGCATGCAACTTCCTGCTGGCTTCCTGCCACTTGCTGTGGCCTCCAGCCAGGTCTTTAGTCTTGCGCGTGGTCTCTAGTCTTGCCTGGCAGGACCACAGCTACGGCTTTTTTTTTTTTTTGGAAAAGAAGGATTACTCTCAGCCTCTACATCAAAATAATACAAGCATCCATATTATATTACCAAAATACCCATCATGTATGTAGTTCGATCGAAGATCTCAAAATGGGTTGAAAAAAGAAACATTGTCACAACCAGTAAAAATATGACTAGATAACTATACACCTATCCTATTGTTGAACCGCTATCCAAACCGGTTTTATGTATCCCGTGCTACCATCTCTCGACGGTTGAATCCATAAGCTATATGTTCATTGACTTCCGCACAGCTGAGTAATGACCACTTACGGATCCAGCTAGTTGCTCTGTAGATGACCTGCAAAACGTTTGTGGTGTTTTGTCTGTGCAAAATTATGTCATTCCGACAGTTTCATATAGCCCAAAGTAATGCACCCACTCCGACTCGAATATGCGTCCCTATGTAAGGCTCTATCTCATTTAGCCATGTCCCAAATAATGTAGCAATGCTACTAGCACGATTGACATTAAAGGCCACAAGCAATGTGTGCCAAGTAGGTTGGCTAGTGGGCATTTGAGACAAATATGTTGGATTGATTCATCTTGATCACAGAAAAAACACTATCTACTACCCTCCCAACTACGTTTTGCCAAGTTATCCTCATCAAGATCAATTCCTTGTGAACAAACCACATAAAGAATTTAATCTTTAAAGGCACCTTAATTTTTCAAATGTGAAGTGATTTTGGGATTGAACCAGTGTTTATCAAATCTATATACATAGATTTCACTAAGAATACCCCTAACACCGAGAGTTTCCATTTGCGTGTATCTAGCTCATCAGATAGATTAACATCCATCAACCTGCGCGCAAGATGTAGCAATCTATTTCATCGCTCCCCAACTAGAGATCTCCTGAACTTAATGTTTAAGGAAACCGATCCTAGTATTGTACTTAAGAAAGCATCTTTACGTTGTACAATGTTTTAAAGTGTTGGATATTGCACACCTTTGGAGGAAGAGTGGGGCGAGCAAGATCCTGATGTTGTACCATCTAGTTTCGTGTGATATTTGATTAATTTCCATCTAGTTCATTTCAACAAACACCTACCATGCATTAATCTTTCATGTCAACTTTGCCCAGAAAGTGTGTCTAAACTTGTTATCTAACTGC
>NW_021219253.1:0-1555 GCF_002162155.2 Triticum dicoccoides
GTACGTTGTTTGTTATACATAGTGCCATGGTTTTGATATCCGTCCCCGTCGGCCCTCGTCCTTGTTATGATTCGGATGTGGTATATTCTCTTTTAAAACTATTTGTTGCATTTCGTGTTTATGACAAATTATGCCCATCAAGTTGACATAGATATTTTTATCTAGGAGGTATGTGAACCGGAAATTCCAACCGACCCTATTGTCGAGAGGTTAAATTTAGTTGAAAGAGAAAACGAGTACTTGAAAGAAAAATTGAAAAGAATTGAGGGGGAGAAGATGGAATTGGAGTTGCATGTTGCCAATGTCGTCGATGATCACAAGATCAAGATGGAGAAAATTCGCTTGAAGATTAGAAAGATTAGAAAATATGCCATCGATAGTGAGACTTGGTATCATTATGCCGTTGGATCAATTGTTACCTTAGTTGCGATCTTGACCGCATTTGTTGTTGCATTTAAATGCTTTAGCTAGAGAGTTATTTGTTTGTTGCATTTAAGTGTTGTATGAACTTTATGTATGAACTTGTATTAATTTGGTCTATTCGGTGTTGTGTAATGAAGATGAGCCGGCAATGGATGTACGATGACCGATGCTCTCCCCAGTTCATTGAGGGAGTGCATGCTTTTCTGCTTGCGGCTGAGGCAAACAAGCGGGCGGATGGTTTTATGCCTTGTCCATATGCTGGCTGTAAGAATGGTCACAATTACTCTACGTCAAGAACCATTCACGTACACCTGTTTGAGTCCGGTTTCATGCCCCACTATAATGTTTGGACCAAGCATGGAGAAAGAGGGGTTATGATGGAAGACAATGAAGAAGAAGAGGACGACAACAGCTATCCTGGCCATGGGTTCCCTGAATACAATGATACAACAATGGGGGAAGAAGCTGAGCCGGTAATGCGGGAAGAAGCTGAGCCGGCAATGCGGGAAGAAGCTGAAGAAGAGGCATCAGATGAGCCCGTTGATGATCTAGGTCGGGCCATTGCCGATGCAAAGAGAAACTGCGCAAGTGATTTGGAGAAGAAGAAGTTGCAGCGCATGTTAGAGGATCACAAAAAATTGTTGTACCCGAATTGCGTAGGTGACAAGAAAAAGCTGGGCACCACACTGGAATTGCTGCAATGAAAGACAGAGAATGGTGTATCTCACAAGGGATTTGGAAAGTTGGTGGTAATGATAAAGGATATGCTTCCAAAGGACAACGAATTGCCCGAGAGTACGTACGAAGCAAAGAAGGTTGTCTGCCCTCTAGGGTTAGAGGTGCAGAAGATACATGCATGCCCTAATGATTGCATCCTCTACCGCGGTGAGTACGAGGATTTGAACGCTTGCCCGGTATGTGGTGCATTGCGCTATAAGATCAGCCGCGATGAGCCTGGTGATGTCGAGGGCGAGCGCCCCAGGAAGAAGATTCCTGCTAAGGTGATGTGGTATTCTCCTATAATACCACGGTTGAAACGTTTGTTCCAAAACAAAGAGCATGCCAAGGCGATGCGATGGCACAGAGAAGACCGTAAGAAAGACGGAAAGTTGAGAGTACCCGTTGACGGGTC